>NW_007246048.1:490669-591618 GCF_000164805.1 Carlito syrichta
CTCCAGTCTGAACAACAGAGTGAGACTCCAAATCAAAAAAAAAAAAAAAAAATAGGTGAATTTGTTAAAAAAAAAAAAGAATTATCTAAGTTGACTAAGAAATAAGTAGGGCACTACTATAGTAAAATTATAAAATTATTCTTAAATCTCTCCAAAAGGAAACTACGAGAAGAAAGATAACTCTTGGTGCAGATAATTTTACTACTAAATAATTTCAAATTTTCAAGAGGCAGGAATTCCTGTTACTTTATGCTTAATTCCAGAGATAGAAAAATATGGAAAATGACTAGATTCATCTTATTAACCAGCTATTACATCTGAATACTCATATACGACAGATTAATTGAAAAAACTTGTAAATTAGTTTTATTTATAATAGATATCAATGCAAAATTCTCAATAAAATACTCTGAAACCAAAATTCAGCTTGACAGTTAACTCAGAATATTCCTGGATCCAAAGTACTTTGCTAATGGAAACATATCTACATGATTCTTGGGTTTGGATTCAAAAAAAAAAGGAAAACATCTGATACAATACAACAGGTATTTCTGATTTAATATTTTTATGAATTGGAAGTTTCTTAATTTAAATTTAATTTAATTTAATTTTGAAGTTGTGGGGTACAATTATGATTAGGTACTTAAGTGGTCATCAAACAGGTAAAGTTTGGGACTCCCATTGATCCTTACTTTACCTGATTTGGGAACAGGTACAATTATCGATGTTATGTGTCCCCTGACCCCTGGCAGTGTCCTGCTACTGCCAATCTCTTTCTTGTAGTATTATTATAAATATTCAGGATCCACTTATAAGTGAAAATATGTGCTACTTTGTTTCTGTGATAGATCACTGAGTATGATAGACTCTAAATCCATGCAAGTTGCTGCAAAGTCCATAATTTTGTCTTTCTTTATGGCTGTGGAATATTCCATTGTGCATATGTGCCACATTTTTTTTTTATCCAGTCACTTTCAGTGGTCAGCATGGTTGGTTCCATGTTTTTGCTATTGTGAATAGTGCTGCAATAAAAATGCGTGCACAGGTATCTTTTTTGTAGAATTGTTTTAGTTCCTCCAGGTATAGTCCCAGAAGGGGGATTGCTGGGTGTATGGAAGATTGATTTTTAGGTCTTTTAGAATTCACCATACTGTTTTCCACAGAGGTTATACCATCATTACACTCCCTCCAACAGTGTAGAAGCATTCCCTTTTCTTTGCAACCTCTCCAGCATCTGTTGTTTTTGAGTTATTGATGATGGCCATCTTGACTGGAGTTAGGTGGTATCTCAGTGTGGTTTTGATTTGCACTTCTTTGATGA
Organism: Carlito syrichta; assembly: GCF_000164805.1. Taxonomy (NCBI): domain Eukaryota; kingdom Metazoa; phylum Chordata; class Mammalia; order Primates; family Tarsiidae; genus Carlito; species Carlito syrichta. Next base: position 491,991 of record NW_007246048.1, read on the forward strand.
TTAGAGAGACTGAACATTTTCATGTATCTGTTGGCTGCTCACATGTCTTCTTTTTAAAAGTATCTATTCTTATATTTTGCCCACTTTTTAATAGGAATGTTTGGGTTTTTCCTTTTGGCATGTTTGAGTTCCTTGTAGATCCTGGATGTTAGGCCTTTGTCAAACATCCAGTTGGCAAATATTATTTCCCATTCTTTGGACTGTCTCCTCACTATCTTGATGATTTCTTTTACTTTGCAGAAGCTTTTCAGTTTGACGAGGTCCCACTTGTCAATCTCATGTCTTATGGCATGGACTTTTAGGGTTTTGATCAGGTTGCCTATTCCAATTTCTGTAAGGAAGTCTCCTGCATTTCCTAAAATTCTTATAGTCTGAGGTTTTATGTTTAGGTCTTTAATCCATTTAGAGTTGATTTTTGTGTATGGTGATAGGCAGGGGTCCTGTTTCATTGTTCTAAATAAGTTCTCCTCTCCCCAGTGGTTGTTGGTGGAGGCTATCGAAGATGAGCTGGTTGAGAAATTGAGCTTTTCCTTCCGGAGTTTCTATCCTGTTCCATCAGTCTATATGCCTGTTCTTGTACCAATGCCAGGTTGTTTTAATTATTGTAGCCTTATAATAAAGTTTAAAGTCTGGAAGTGTGATATCTCCTGCTTTGTTTCTTTTGCTGAGGATTGTTTGGCTAATCCTAGTCATTTATGTTTCCATCTGAATTTCTATATAGTCATTTCCTGATCTGAGAAGAATGTTGTGGTAATTTAATGGGTATTGCCTTGAATCTATAGATTGCCTTTGATAGGATTGACTTCTTAACAATGTTGATTCTTCCAATCCACAAACGTGGAATACTGGGGACTTAAATACGCCACTAACAACTCTAGATAGATGACTGAGGAAAAAAATCAGCAAGGAGATTTGGAACCTCAATCTGATGCATGACCAAATTGACTTCATAGATACCAACAGAACACTCCACCCAAAAACCATGGAATATGCATTCTACTTATCATCACATGGAACATACTCCAAAACCGACCACATCCATGGCCATAAATCAAGCATGAACAAATTCCATTAGATCAAAATACTGCCATGCCCCTTCTCTGATCAAAGTGGAATAAAAATAGATATCACCTCCAACAAGATTCCCCCAAAACACACAAAGTCATGGACACTAACCAGCATGATGCTGAACAACTCCTGGGTCAACACAGAAATCAAAACAAAAATTAAAGGATTCTTGGAAACAAATGAAAACAAAGACACATCTTACCAAAACTTCTAGGATGCCGTGAAAACAGTGCGAGGAGGGGAATTTATAGTTCTCCCCATAAGCATAAAGAAAATAGAAAGATCACAAATTGACAGCCTAACAAATTGCCCAAGGGAACTGGAAAGGCAAGACCACCAAAACCCTAACCTCAGCAGAAGAATCCAGATCACCAAAATAAAAGACCACAGACAGAACATAGAAGACAAAAAATGTCATAGAAAAAAAAAATAAACATAACAAGAAGCTGGTTCTTTGAAAGAATAAGCAAGATTGATGGACTCCTAGCCAGATTGACCAAGAAAAAGAGAGAAAAAGCCCAAATAAACACAAGTTGAAATGCAAAAGATCAAGTCACAACTGACCCTGAAGAAATTCAAAAGATTATCAGAGATTACTATGCATACCTGTATGGAAACAAACTCAAAATCCTGAATGAAATGGAGGACTTTCTGAACTTATATTTCTTACGTTATAGAGCTGATCTCTCTTTTAAAAAAAAATTCGATAAGGGAGTACATGTGTATATTTGCTACATAGGAATATTGCATGATAGTGGGAATTGTGCTTCCATTTTATCCATCACTCAAATATTGAACACTGTATCCAATAGGTAATTTTTCAACCCCGTTACCTCTACCCACACACACTTGCCTCTCTCAGAGTCCCCAGTGTCTATTATTTTCATTTTTATGTCCTTGTGTATCCATCGTTTAGCTCCTACTTATAAGTGAGAACATGCAATATTTGATTTTCCTGCTTCTGAGCTAGTTCATTTAGGATAATGGCTTCCAGCTTCATTCAAAAGACATGATTTCATTTTTTGATGGCTGCATGATATTCCATGGTGTATATAAACCACACTGTCTTTATCCAATCAACCATTGATGGACAGGTATCTTTTTAATATAATGATTTATTTTCCTTTGGGAAGATACCCGCAGTGGAATTGCTGGGTTGAATGGTAGTTCTAGTTTCAGCTACTTGAGATATTTCTATACTGTTTTCACCTGAAATTGAACTACTTTATATTTTCACCAATAGTATACAGGTGTTCCCTTTACTCCACATGCACATCAACAAATGCTGTTTTTGACTTTTTAATAGTAGTCTTTCTGTAGTGTAAGATGATATATCTCTGTGTGGTTTTAATTTGCATTGTTGGCCACTTGTATTTCTTCTTTTAATGAATGTCTGTTCATGTCCTTTGCTGAGTTTTTAATGAGATTGTTTGGGGTTTTTTTGACTGAATTAATAGAGTTTATTATAGATTCTATATTTTGAACCTTTCTCAGAGGCATAATTTGCAAATATTTTATCTCATTTTGTAGGCTGTTTACTCTGTTGAATATTTATTTGCTGTTCAGAAGCTTTTTAGTTTATCTGAGTCCCATTTGTCTATTTTGTTTTGTTGCATTTGCTTGTTGGGCCTTTGTCATAAATTCTTAGTCTAGGCCAATGTACAGAGGAGTGTTTCCCAGGTTTTCTTTTGGGATTTTTATAGTTTCAAGTCTCACATTTAGATCTTTAATCTATCTTGAGTTAATTTTTTTGTGTACAGAGAAATACAGTTTCATTTTATGCATATGACTAGCCAAATCATTTATTGAATAGGGTGCCCTTTCTCCATTGTTTGTTTTTGTCAGCTTTGTCAAAGATCAGTTGGTTGTAGGTATGTGCTTTTATTTCTGGGTTCTCTATTCTGTTACATTAATCTCTGTATCTGCTCTTATATCAGTACCATGCTATTTTAGTTACTATAGCTTTGTAGTATGGTTTGAAGTCAGGCAATGTGATACCTCCAAATTTGATCTTTTTACTTAAGATTGCTTTGAGTATTCAAGTTTTTGTTTTGTTTGGGTTTTGGTTCTATATGAACTTAGGATTTTCTTTTATTAATTCTGTGAAAAAAGATGTAGCACATTTGAAAGGAATTGTGTTGACACTATTTCTTTGGTCAGTATGGTCTTTTTAACAGTACTGATTTTTCTAATCCATGAACATCAGTTGCTTTTCCATTTATTAGAGTCCTCTATGATTTCTTCATCAATGTTTTCTGGTTTTCCTTGTAGTAGAGATCTTCCATCTCATTGGTTAAGTGTATTCTTGGTTATTTTATTTTTGTGTGGCTGTTGCAAATGGGACTTAATTTTTATTTGGTTTTCAGCTTGAATGCTACTGGTGTATAGAAATGCTACTGAATTTTGTATGTTAAATTTTTTATCCTGAAACTTTACTGAAGTCATTTATCAAGACTAGAAGTCTTTTGGAAGACTCTTCAGGGTGTCTAGTTTTTTTAGGGTTTTCTAGATCATGTCATCAATGAACAGAGATAATTTTAATTCCTCTTTTCCAATTAGGATGCCTTTTATTTCTTTCTCTTGCCAGATTGCTCTGACTAGGACTTCCAGCACATGTTGAATAGGAATGGTGACAGTGGACATCCTTGTCTTGATCCACTTCTTAGGGTAAATGCTTTCAGTTGTTCCTATTCATATGATGTTGGCTGTGGTTTTGTCATATATGGCTCTTATTATTTTGAGGTATGTTACTTCGAGGCCTGGTTGTTGAGGGCTTTTACCATGAATAATTTCTGGATTTCATCAAATATTTTTTCTACATGTATTGAGATGACTATACAGTTTTTGTTCTTAGTTTTGTTTGTGTGGTGAATTACTTTATTGATCTATGTATGTCAAACTATCCTTGCATCCCTAGAATAAAGCTCTCTTGATTGTGATGAATTATCTTTATGATGAGCTTTTAGATTCAGCTTGCTAGAATTTTGCAGACAATTTTCATCGAGTTCATTGGGGATATTGGTCTGTAACTTTCTTTTTTGGTTGTTTTCTTGCTTGATTTTAGTATCAGAGTAACACTGGATTTGTTAATTGGGGAGGAATCCCTCCTCCATGATATTTTAGAATAGTTTCAATAAGATTGGTACCTGCTTTTCTTTCTTTGTCTGACAAAATTTGGCTGTGAATGCCTTTGGTTCTGGGCTTTTTTTTTTTGGCTGGATGATTTTTCAAATTATAAATTTAATTGTATTACTCACTATTGGTCTGTTTAGAACTTCTATTTCTTCCTGGTTCAGTCTTGGGAGGTTGCATGTTTCTAGGAACTTTTCCGTTTCCTCTAAGTTTTCTAATTTGTGTGCACAGAGGTGTACAAAGTAGTCTTTGATGATCTTTTGTAGTTAACTAGTGGTCTGTCCATTTTTTTATCCTTTCAAAGAGCCAATTTTTCATTTCATTGATCCTTTGTGCTATCTTTTTTGCTTTTTTTTTAGAGGGGTCTCAACTCATTTAGTTCTGCTCTGATCTTTGTATTTCTTTTCTTCCACTGGCTTTGGCTTTGGCTTTGGTTTGTTCTTGTTTTTCTAGCTCCTTGAGGTGTGATATTAGGTTGTTAATTTCAGATCTTTTAAACCAATACCAAAGATCCTAGAAATGTCTTACTTAAGTGAAATACCGAAAGTATTCCAGTTAAAATCATGGCTAAGACAAAAATGTGTCACATCACTATTATCTATTTTGCTTAAGTGCTATAAGATATGAAACAGTCATGAATAGAAAATGGGGACATGTATTTTTATTTAATAAAAGTATGAATATATGTGTATAGTCCTAATAGAAACAACAGAAAACTCCATAGCTTTTCTATATAAAAGCAATAACCAATATATAGCCTGATTATAGAAAGAGAAATTAATTTCATTTACGATAGAAATAAAACATAAATATTTGAAATTTTTTTAAAACAAAAATACCTGTAGTACATATAAAAGAAATTACCACATCTTACTGATAATAATAAAACATTTAAATAAATGAAGAGAAGCAAGTCTTGATAATGCTACTGAGTATTATAAAGATGACATTTATTTCCCTTACCCTGCCACTCTTATTTTAGAATTTGACAAAATGATTCTAAAGTTCATCCGGAACAGTCCAGATGTGGTAGCTCAAGCCTATAATCCCAGCACTTTTGGAGACCGAGGCGAGAGTATTGCCTGAGCCCACGGGTTCAATACCAGTCTGGGCAACATGGTGAGACATTGCCTCTACAATAAATCAACAAATTAGCTGGGCGTGGTAGCGCACACCTGTAGTTCTTGCTACTTAGAAGACTGAGGTGGAAGGATTGCCTGAGCCAAGCAGGTCTAGGCTGTGGTGGCTGTGAGCATGCCACTGCACTTCAACCTGGGTGACAGAGTGAGACTCCAACACAAAAAATAAATAAATAAAGTTCATCTGGAACATAAAGAGCTGAGTATATCTAAAAAGTTTTTGAAAAGGAAGAAGAGAATATAAGGAGTATTTTTCCCCAATAATATATATTACATAACACATATAGCATATTATGCATACTACATTATATATAATATACTAGTATACTTTTTGTTTATAAATGATATTTGAAAATACATTATGCAAAATATTATATTTCTAATTAAATAGATATTATGAATATGATGTGCGTATATATAATATATTCTAATATATGTCCACATACATACTTAGCATATATATGGCATTATACATTATTACACATACATATGCTTCAAAAACAGACATGGCATTTCATTATAATTTAGTCTATGATTAAAAAGAAAAAGAAAGCATTATATATCAATGGATCATACAACTAATTATGCTCTAAAATTGGACTGTTTGGAAAAATGTCAGATTTGTAGTTAATGTTATACAACCACATGAATTCCACACAGATTATAGAATTACTTTAAAAATAAAATAAGCCAGGTGCAGTGACTCAAGCCTGTAATTCCAGCTTTGGGAGGCCAAGGTGGGGGGATTACCTGAGCCCACAGGTTCGAGAACAGCCTGAGCAATTTGGTGAGACCTCTTCTCTACAAGAAATCAAAAAATTAGCCGGGCTTGGTAGCACAGGCCTGTAGTTTCTGCTACTTGGAAGGTTGAGGCTAAAGGATTGCCTGAGCCCAGTGGGTCGACACTGAGGTGGCCATGAGCTTGCCACTGTACCCCAACCTGGGCAGCGGAGTGCGACTCTAACTCAAATAAATAAATAAATAAAATGAATAACAGAACCTAAAAATGGCATGAATATGTCTTTTCATGGATCGATAAGAGATTTATTATCATAAAAACAATAAAATAAAACAAAGCTTAAATAAGACTGAATAAAAAATATTAAATATTTTTTAAAAACCAACATTAATAAAAACCGAAGGGAAATAAATTCTAGAAAAAAATATTTGGGATACATACAGTTTGGAATCAGAAAAACTCTGCCAAATTACATTTTATTTAACGTCACGAATCTCAATTTCATCATCAATAAAATGGGGAAAATACTACTACTCTTGACTGTTGAGAAGTTTAGAAATAGAATGTATATTATCAGCACACTCTAGTGCTCAACACAATAAATGTCAACTAATATATTTTTATAATTATTACTCGTATACATCTTTACAAAGTTCAATGAGAAAAATACTTAGACCCCCATGGAAAGGCAGGCAAAGGATGTGAGTAACTTTTAAAAGAGGAAACTTAATTAGCTAATAAACTTGAAAATTTAACCTTGGTAATGAGATGCAAATTAAAACATTAATAAAATGCCACTTTCCACCCAATAAGTGAGAAAAATTTAAATATAATACAAAAAAGAGGATTTCTCATACACTGAGAGCATAAATTTTCCACTACCTGATCTTGAAAGCAATTTGGCAATGGTCCACATTCCTTTAACCTGTAATTTCACTCCTGAGAATGTATTTAAAACTGTCAAAATTTTATTTTTGTGTGAATAATTGAACACATCTTAAATCAAAAGATTGCATGGCTTTTTGTTAACTAAGTCTTATCAATGAAAATAATCATTGCCATGTGCTTTTTATGTATGTATACTTATTAATTTACAGTTATTTTTAAACCATACATTTTTGCCACTAAAAACATGCACACAACAGAATTGCAAAAATTGAAATAAAAGTACCATTTCTAGTACTTTCTTGCTGCACCTCAATGCATTGTCTTGCATATCCCCTAGTGTACACATACCTCATTTCACAGGCCACCATCCAGAATACTTGGTCAGAAAGCCTTTAAATACATCATGGCACATCCATCAGACCAAATGTTTTGCAATTGTTTGAAATCACAATTTTGGATAGTAATAAATTTGAGAACATAGTTACAAAATAATAAAATAATAATGACTATGGGGCAAATATAGTACCTAGCTGGCTTCCCATTGTAACTCCAGGACCTAGCTGGGAGCACATGTTAGGTCCTTAATAAATGTTTAGTGAATGAAAAGGTAAATTACAAAAGCAGGATACTGACATGTATGTGCAATGTGATTCCAAAAACATTAAGAAAACAAAGATTGTCTATAGACCTACTCTCTCTATATATATTTTCATAAATTTCTGTGAGTTCCATAGTTCTAAACTAAAACTCAAGGCAGAGATGGATGAAAAAAAATAGAGCTTAAAGTGTAATATGACTGTCAAATTGAAGAGTAATTTTAAAAGGATAAACGATAAAGTCTGAAATATAGAGAATGTGAAATAAATAGTTCAAGACTCCAAATTTTATAACTCAGAGGACAGAATAAGAGGAAGTTGTAAAAGATTTTCTTTTATTTAAAAGTTATTATAAATCTGTGTATTGCTTTGGCATGCTTTTTTTTGGAAATGCTGAGAAAACTTGATAACCCTTCTGATTCCTCAGACTATATTTTACAATAGGAGTTCCCCTTCTTTAATGTTCATAAAAATTTTCTGAAGAGCTTGTTAAGAGTATAGGTTTCTGAGTCCCACTCGCTCTGATTCTGATTTAACAGGTTTGAGGAAGGGTCCAAAAATCTATATTTAACCTCCTACACCTTGGTGGTTCTGATCCACAGGACTTGAGGTTCACACATAGAAATTGTGGAGACAAGACCAAGCACTGCCGTGAATCATATAGAAGATAGATCCTTTGCAGCACTGCCCACTGCCAGTTTGAGTGACTCCAAATAGATGGGGAAAATTGAAGTTGAGGCTTAAAAAGCACATGCTCCTTGCCCATGTCACCATGGTGCTAAGAGCTGCATTAGGACAAGGGCTCTTAAAAGCATCAGTCTCTAAACTGAGGTCAATACAAATCATTGACAGTGGAAAAGGGGATTTTTATCACGTGGGACTAGGTAAAAAAAGCCCAAAATGCCAATGACCAAATGTTGAAGAAAAGACATGCTTGGAAAGGTCCAGCAAAAGCCCCTCCCAGAACGATGCCCAGACTGTGGCAAAGGGTCTTTATGCCTGGAATGTCTTGCAGGTGATATTCATTTCCTCACTGTGCATGATTCTTAAGCCCTACTGGGAAGTGGCAAATATTATTTTAGCTGAAGTCAATGCAGTTGTCCCTTGAACAATGCAGAGGTTATGTGTACAGACTCCCAGGTAATGGAAAATTTGTGTATAAATTTTTACTCCCCCAGAACTTAACTATAAACAACATACTGTTGACTAGAAACCTTACCAAAAACATACTATATTCTTATAATAGAGCAAAGTATAGAGAAGGAAATGTTATTAAGAAAATTATTAGAAAGAGAAAAGATATTTCCTATTTATTAAGCAGAGTGGATCATCATAAAGGTCTTCATCCTCATCATCTTCTCATTGAGTAGGCCAAGGAGGAAGAGGATTTGGTTTTGCTGTTTCAGAGGTGGTAGAGGCAGAAAAAAATCCACATATAAGTGGACGCTCACTGTTCAAATCCTTATTGTTCAAAGATCAGGTGTATTCAAAAAAGGTAAAGTAATCTCTTTAAGATTGTACTGGGAGCTAGTCAAGCATCAAGAAGAGTGAACTTCGGTGATGTTAGGGATTCGATCCCTTTCTCACCTGGCCGCATGTGCCCAGGGGGACTGCGGCAATAATCCAATTAAGGCCTACAAGCAACCAGTGTTGGTTCTGCAAAGGTAGCTAAAGATGAGAGATGGTTCATTTAATTCTCAAAAGATACTCTGTTGATATAAAGTCTGTTGGGGTAAGAGAAAGAGAAAAAAAGAAAGAAGAAAAAGAAAAAGCATGGCCTACGTTTGAGTTTTTGTAAAATTTGAGTTATTACAATTTTTCCTGGTTCTATAAGAACAACATCTTTTGAATGGTCCCTTTGTAATCTTTTCCTTTTAGTTAAAAATTATCTAATACCCAAAATACCAAGCTTCTCTCTCCATGTTTCCACTTTTGCCTTCCTGCAAAACAGCCTTTTGAAAGGCAAGTCAGATTTTGTCATACTTTGCTCAAAACCCTCTAGTGATTTTCTCTTACGCTTGGAACTAAATTCCACATTTTCACAATGACTCAGAAGGCCCCACTTGATCTTGCCATTGGCCACTTCTCTAGAGTCCATGCCCACTCTCGCCTCAGCACCCCCAGTCTCCTGCTTCCAGAGGGCACTAAACAGGCCCCCAGTACAGGGCCTTCTCCACATCCTTTGTGGTGCTCCTATGCCCTTCCCCTCACTATGGTTTCTGCCTGTGCCCCTTATCTGTGAGACTTCTCGGATCACCGAATGTAAGTTATATACCCACAGCCTTCTGCACCACCCCATACCTCACTTTATTTTTGTTCATAATACTCATCACTACCCAACATTGTATTTACTTAATTGTTTATTTGGCTTTTGCTGTTTCCCCACTGTAGTTTTAGCTGCAGGAGAGCCCTGGACTTGATCTGTCTTGTTCAATGATGTGTTCCCATCACACAGAAGAGTAGATGGCATATAGTACTCACTCAATACACACTTGCTGGATAAATGAATAAATATCATTGAAAACACTATCAATGTCAAAATTAAATGAGGAGAAAAAAAATTCCAGTAATCCTGGTTCAACAACAGATCAACCCGTTTTCTACTAAATTTTAAAAACATATCCAATGTTTAAAAATCTGTTGTAATTGACTATTTTTATATCAAAAGTTGGGACGTTGTTTCCTAGTGTGTCTTAATGCTGATTGGAATTTATTTTCATCTTATTTTAATCCAGAAGATGATTTCCTGCTAATTTTTTAAAACTAAGAACCCTGTAGGTTTGATTTGAGTTTGGCTTGGCATAGTAAGAATATGAGTCCCCACAAGTGGCCCCTCAAGAGCCAAAAGCCAAGGGCAAGCCTTGCAGACAGAGCATAAATCCCACAGAGCATCCCAGTGGGAACTACCTATGAGTGGCCCTGGAGGGAGGGAAACCCATGGGCCTTTAACTAGGAGTATGTGAGGAAGTAGGAGAATTCACCCAGCAATATTTCACTTCTCATTTGTTTTGTGCAGGAAACAAAAAAAACTTTTCAGGCAAAATTCATGTGCGTATAGTGATATAATGCAGAAGTTCAATGGAGCAGCATGGAAGAGGATTGATTGTTTAATGAGACTAAATTCCCACCATGGAGGATTGAGCCTTCTTATGGGCACTGGTACATTAGTGTCATTGGGACAGACCCCACTTACATATTTGGGTTTGGAATAATTCTATGGCATTGGTTTTGAAGTGTCTTTCACCAATCTAAAAAGCATACTTCTAAGCAAATTAATGGCAATGGGTGGAAATGGGAAAGATGGAGCCTTCCAAATCTACTTAACAGAGTCAATTGTTTATAAAGACTTTAGCTTATCTGTTTTTACATGGTTTTGTGAGTGTGCCTTACTGGTTCATTAAAACAGATCTTTTTTCCTCTTGCCAACACATTAGCCATTCTTGTTACAGTACCGTGCTTGAGGATATTAGGCCCATGATTCTTTACAAATAGTGACAACAGCAGCAACACAGATAGTCATCTTGCAATTTTTGACTGCCAGCAACCCAGGATGGCTGTGTGGATACTTTGTTTCATTCAGTGTGTGAGTTTCCGAGTGTGACAAGGTGGGTCACCAATTGCTAATTATCTCCCTAAAATGAGAAATGAAGCCTAGAAAACCCAGGGAAAACTCAGTGGGTGGAGCAACATGTTTATTCATTAGCAACCATTATGAGGTCAGAACAATGCTTCAAAGAGAAGGTGTTGTGTTTGTGTGTGCAGAGGCCTAATCCACATGCTTACAACATATCTCATCGGCATTTTACAGAAAAAGATCTGAGTGCCAAGAAAATGTTATAACCACAAAAGAGAGAAGAGTTAGGCACCTGGAAGATGCTGACTACAACTACTCTCTTTCCTTTACTGATGTCGACTAGATGTTGAAATTTTTGGTGGTAGCAAATGTTTTTTGATCTTTACATTCCCCATTGTTCCTAGCACAACATCCTGTACACGACAAACTGTCTATAAATATTTGTTGCGTTGCATCAGTTTTGCCTTAAGTAGTCCCTTATTCAGAGCCATCGCCAATTCATGCAAACTAAAGGGGACGTAAGTAAATATTAATAAAAGCTGGCCTGGTTTTAAAATTGCCCTCGATTTCAAAGGCTAGGGACATAAAGAAATATTTACTTAAGTCTCTGTTTATGGTTTGGGTTGGAAACAAATCTGCAAAATATTTCTTAAAAGACAACCGATGAAGTGGGAGAGAACCCATTAAAAAAAACTCTCCCAGTTCATGTTTTTGTGAGTGGCCAAATCCCCAGGAATGAGAAGATTTAGCTAATCTTTCCCATCACTTCCTCTCTCCCTCCCTACCCCCATCTCCTTGGAATTATGTTATCTCTGCTCCTCTTAAAAGCTCAGAAGCCTTTTGAATTGGAGCGGCATTCAAAGGACAGTCAAGGGTCACCCTTGGAATATTAAAGGAAAGTGGATTACAGCAGAACGAGGGAAGGGAGCAGCTGGCGCTGGGCGCAGCCATGTACAGACCCAAGAACAAGAGGAAAACCCCACAGGAGCCAGTGTTGGCCAAGAGGGAGCTGCCCAAACTGCCAGGAAGGAACAGAAATACCGTCAGAGCCACCCACATTAACAGTGTCCTAGCGGGTGCCACTGCAGTTTGGGAATAGAAGGAAGGAAAACACATATCGATGAAATCAATTAGGCAATGGCCTTTTGAACAGAAGTAGAATGGCTTCTTCAGAGAACGTAGAAATGAAAACCTTAAAAAATTAAAAGCTGGGTGCTGTTTTAATTCAGAGATAAAATTCTACAGACTTTATAGCCCCCTGACAGTTACTTATTACTTAAAATCATAAGGCGTCAGGATTTATAGAGCAAATTCCTTCTCAAAGGCTTCTGAGTAATTTAGATTTTTAAAAACCTAACCTTCTTTTTAAACTTTCTTCCATCTTTTATAGTTATCATTTCTTGTTATTTTTCAAATATAGCCAACAGATATTTAGTGAGGGCTTATTATGTGCCAAGCACTATCTTGATATTTGGAGTAGGAGGATAAAAAGACAGGCCCTGTCTCAGTAGCAGTGTTTATTTATTGATTCATCTTTTGTGGGGTGTGTGGGTGAGCAGAGAGGGAGGTAGTTCACGGGTCGCTTTAAAATCAGATGAAGGCTAAGGAGCTTCTCCATAATAAAATACACAAAATTCCTACCTTGTGGGAAGGGTCACAGACACAGAGCATGGGGCAGGCAAGGTAGAAATCTCTTATTATTATGATACAGTTGGTCTATTCAAGTGCAATTTGTGAATGATGTATTTAATCTGCAAACCTATCCCACGAGGCATATGTTATTCTTATACCCCATGTTCCTATCAGGGAAATGGAGGCTCAGAGAGTTATACCTTTCGGTGAGCAGAAGGTGAACCCAGGCCTGAACACAGGCTCTCGGGCTCCAGTGCCCAGATGCTTACCCTGGCACCTTTGACCTGGGCTGTGAAGATGTGCAAGGTCTCCAGTGAGGCTGGCAACAGACAGTCTGCTATGAGCCAAAGAGAGTCTGTGTGAAGTTAGACCAGGAAGCCTCTGGGTAATTTATTGCCACATGCCAGAACATTGTCTTAGCAATTTTACAGTCATTATAATATGAACAGTATGTTCTATGGTGATGCAGTGCTGAGTCATATGTCACAATTCGAGAAAAGCTAGACCAGGGTTAAATGTGGAGGACCTGGCGTGGTAGTCATGAGTTTGGTCTCAGCTCAGAAGGTACTGTGCACACAGACAAGTTTTGAACTGGATTTTTAGAAATAGTAGTCTGTCAGCAGGGGGCAGGATGGATTTTTGTATTTATTTATGGAAATCTGGAACTACATAGAACCGTTTATTTTTGGAAGTAAAAGTTTTTTTTTTTCAACTTTAACATCAGAGCAGAAAAGCATTAGATGTATGCACATGTTTAATATCATATTTTTGTAAATACACATTTTCTTCTGAGAAAAATCAAACAATTAGAACATTTGAGGTAAAATCATACTGCTGATATGCTGTGTGTGTTTGATAATACTGCTCCTGAGTGACCATGAGGATTCTCAGAGGACAGCAGGCCGTGTAATGGCAGTGTCAGCCTCTCCTTGGTGAGATGGTGTTTCTTCCAGTCTGAACAAGGAGCTGGACAGAGCCCTGGGGGGCTCAGACCCTACTCTCATTCAACTCCCCGCCTTCTCTGTGTTGAGTTAATCCCCTGAACTAGTTTGGTAGTAGGTCTTCTCCTGTTCAACTTCAGTCCTAGGAGAAAATAAGACTCTCCTTCTCCTTTCCAGTGTGCTATGTCATGCTTCCATTTTATCCTGTGCTAAAACAAAGTAACACATGCTGAACTCCCTTTCATTTCTGGAAGCAGAATATAGGCCAGTGTTTTTGCATACATGGAACCAGAGAAGTAAGCTAGCCAAATGAGGCCTTAGCTTCGTGTTATGTAATTTCAGACACGAGTAAATGTATATTAAAAATATTAAAAATATCAACCAAAAATAATCTTTGCCCTTAAACTACCTCCCTCCCAACTTTCCTCCTCCTTCCCTCCCTCCTTCTCTCCCTGTCTTCCTTCCTTCTTTCCTTCCTCCTTTTTTTCCTTCCTTCCTTCCTTCCTTCCTTCCTTCCTTCCTTCCTTCCTTCCTTCCTTCCTTCCAACTATCAATCAATCATTCGATCAAAACTCATTTGTCTAGACCCTATTTTGTAGCAGACATAGTGCCCAGTATTGGGAATTCTGAGGCATGCCTGCCTACCAAGGACTCAAATGTCTCAACTATAAGTGATTAAGTGTTTTGAAAAACACTTCAATTATTTGAAAAAGCAAATAATTAACCAATAGAAAAATTTTCATGATTTTATTGCATCTGTGATGCAATGCCAACATGCAAGATAAGCAGACCTGTGAAAATCTTTGAGTATATTGAAAACTTCGTGTAAAATAGATGAGAGGAGCCAATGAGGTTTTGATAGCTGGGAGTAGACACTTAGGTCTTCCCTTGCCTCCCTTTGAGACTCTGGAGGCACTGCTCTAAAAACCTTAGGGCTTTTCAGAACTCAGTTTAAAAACCCAGTAATTACATACCAGGTTTTTCAATTCTGGAAACCAACTGTTTATTTCAACTTTTGCAAAGGGTTACAAATATTGAGATACACACACATGTACACACACATGCACAGCATACTTATACACACACGTTAATTAAGTACCTCTGCTAGAATTTTTAAGGCATTAGAAATAAGCTCTATTTAGGACAGAGGTGGGATGTTCTTTCTTTGTAACTCTTCAGCAACTGTACATTCAAATCACTCAATGTAAATTCGCTTTAATCTGAGTTGTCTTCTGATTAAGTCCTGATACCTGTTTGAAGCTATCAGATTATGAAGAATGTCTGAATATAGGGTATGTGTATGCAATGTCGATACTGCTGTATAACCCCATTACCAAAAGACCAGACCTAGATGAGCCTGGACTGAACTCTTATTGATGCTTTTCCACAAAGGCAGCAGAAATTGAATTGATGGTGCTATTAGATTGTCAATATCAGTGTCTCTCTTTCTTCCCAGATAAGTATATATGAAGCATTGTCCATGTAGTTACTTTAACCTCCTGAGGGCAAAGGAGCTGTATAGGTTCAAGGTAAGGAGCCAGATGAGGTGTGTCCAACTGGGTACTAGAGGTTTTGTAGGAGTCCAAAACTGGCAGACCCCTGGTTGATTGCGATGTTGCGAATTCCATCTACAGGTTTGCACTGATGAGCTCTTTGACTTCTTTTTTTGCTTGTGTTTAAATGTGTCTGTTTTCGTCTTTCATTGGAATAACCTCTATAGAAAAAGCATAGTTAAGAGGACATGGCACTCATGGTGAGACTTAAGGAAGGATAGAGACCCTAGGTGGATACTGACAGAGGGGAAGAAAATTGCACACTCATTTGAGCTTCAGCAAAAAGACAAGAGGTTCTTAAACTGTGCCCATATGTGCATTCCTGTTGGTAAATTAAATAGCATCCTCTGACACCAAAGGAAATCACATAATATCTGTTTTAGTTTTTTACTTTCAAGATGATTCTAGACATTCACCTTAACCAAATATTCCCTCGATAAAGTGTGAAGATTGGTGAAAGTGGTAAATAGTGTATTTTGACCAGGGCATCCTCTGAACAGAAGCTCCAGATCCTATTTCACTATGTAATAATTTTACCTGCCTCTAATATAGTGTTCCTCAATCTGGGGATTATCCTCCAATATAGTGGGTTGTATTGCAGGTGGCCTAAACAAAAATATTTATGTACAACTATTATGTTCTTTTTGGTAAATAATGGTAGTAATGGTTAGAGGTGGTTGAGGGTTTGTTATAGCCTCAAAACCTTGCTATCTTGCTATTACGAAAACGAGCTGTCAGACCAAGAGTTGCCATACATTCAAATATTTATTAAACATTTTTATTATCAACCATTCCCAAGTAGTTTATTTGACCTTTCTTAAGCTTGGTGGAGTCATAGTTCTCTGTCATTTTAGATGAATCCAGCATACCTTGCATGAAAGCTTCATTAGGATAGATATGGCAAGGTTCCAGAATCAAGATCTGTTTCACTCACAGTCAACATCAGGCACCTAATACTCTCAGACCTAAAGGCTGGACAGGGAACAGTTCGGGGATCATACCATAGGTACCCAGTCCCCAAGGGCATAGGCATTAAGATGCACTCGATCCTTAATATTCTCTGTTTTCTGTGTAAGAATAGGAAGTGTCTTCAAAATATTTTAGCCAATACACATATTTTGAATATGACTAATGTTAACCAAATGAGAGTCCATTTCTAACCTCCATTAATGCTGACCAATTAATTCTACCCCAAATAATATAAATTATACTAAACAACTAAATGTAGGATGAGGGAGTGGTGGACAGTGAACAGAGGTGAGATAGCTGCAGAGTTTGCAGTGACCAGGCCTGAGATGTAATCTTTCTGATTAGATGTTAACCATGGAACATGAATATTTATTAAGGCAAATGATTGAATTCAAGGTGCGACTCAGGGATCTCCTTTCTTTTTTTTCCTGAGAAGGGGCAGATAGCAAATATTTTAGGCTTTGCAGGTTATAAGGCCAAATTTAGGCTGTCCCCTGAAGAAAGATCATGACCTTGGGGAGAGGCAGCTCCCTTCAGACAAGGGCAATTCCTGAGAAAGAATTCCTTCACTGTGAGGCATTGAGGGCCAACATTCCTGGAAATGAGTGACTTGGTCTTATAGGGAGGATCTGGGCATCACATCACAGCATCCACTATACCATCTATTTAAATCTTCTTCAACTTCAATAGTTTAGTGACTCCTGCTCCAAACTGTTGGCGTGAAAAGTATCCCACAGTCAGTTAGATGCTTAAATGTGGAAAGTAGTAATTTTTTTTCTCTCTTTTTTTTAATTATAAAGATGTGGGATACAATTCAGGGTTAGGTATACAAACGTTGATTATGCAGGTACCCTTGTTGATGAGGTATGTCCCTCTCTCTCCTAACAGTTTCCCTCAACTGCCAATCTCATCCCCCTGCCCAACAGTTTCCCATTACTGCCAATCTCTTTCTTATAGTGGTATAATTGTTCAAGGTCCGCTTATGAGTGAGAACATATGGTACTCTGTTCTTTGTTTCTGTGATAGATCACTGAGTATGATCGATTCTAAATCCATCGAAGTTGCTGTGAAGTCCATACATTTGTCTTTCTTTCCTTATGGTTGCACAATATTCCATTGTGTATATGTGCCATATTTTTTAAAATCTAGTCCAACTTCAACGGGCAACATGGTTGGTTCCATGTTTTTGCTATTGTGAGTAGAGCTGCAACAAACATACATGTGCAGGTATCTTTTTTGTAGAATGATTTGAGTTCCTCCGGATATATTCCCAGTAGGGGGATTGCCACACTGTCAGAAACTGCCACACTGTCTTCAAAGAGGTTGCACTAGTCTGCATTCCCACCAGCTGTGTAGAAGGGTTAGGAAAGTAGTATTATAGAAAATAGTCTATCTTTGTAATACTTTCTATCTTTCAAAACATGTTCATGTACATTATCTGTGCATTACCTCACTTGAGTCTCACAGTATCCTCCATGAGATATAGAAAGCCGTATTGGTAAGAAAATGGAAGAAACATCAATTCACTCATGGTCCTGCTAGTAACTCATGCTAAATTGAGAAACAGCCATGAGGTCCCCTGTAGTCCCTTTAGTACTTTATTATCTAAACCCAGCATTCATTTGGAATTTTGAATGCCCGGCTTGATTTTCAGAGAATACTCAACTAATTTATTTCAGGATAGGATTAAATAACCTTTAACAGATGAGCTCTATAGTGGACAGACAGAGGGAAAAGAGATAGCAGTTGGGAATGTTGGGCTGGGGAAGGAAGTCCAGGTTGAAATCAACATTTTTCTGCGAAAAATCTACTGTGGGGCAATCAAAGGCATGTATGTGTAAGCTTTGTAATTAAGTGCATTATAATACAGATTTATGTCTGTTGGATATTTCTGCTTCTCGCAAAATAATTTTTGTTTGCAGTGCAAAAAGTGACTTTTAAAATAATCAGTTATGGGTGACTTTATAGTGCTTCTAGTGTCCTTCTTTAATCTTCCTAAATTTTAAAAATTTGCTATAAAAAATATATACTTACATCAATATAAAAACACTTATAAAAATAAAATATGGTCCTACGTCAGAAAGTCAAGTAGAAAGTCTTCTAAAAATTATTGAAAACAGAAAAAATATTGAATAATAAAAAATTAGACATGTGTTATAACTCTTAGGAGAAAATACTCTTTAAGTACATTAAATGTATCAAGAACTCAACTAATTAATGATATTTGGTAATTGGTAAGAGAAAGAAAAATTTGTTTTTCTTCACGACTAAGACAACTACATTTACACTCGAGGTTTTCTTTTCCCCAGACCCACCAAGGACTAGTTTCTTCCTCTTAATTCTTTTAATTTTGACTTCTTCTCAGTGACAGAAGATTAAACATAAAATATAATGTTATGTTTGCATCTTAAATCAGCTGTAGTAATTTGTCTCTCACTTTTTTAAAGTTGAAATGTGGCACTTTAAGGAAGAAAAATCTAATACATTGTGTCTTTATAACAAAGATAATTTTTCTTTTAAATTCTAGAAATAAGTCTGTTGGGTATAATTTTACCATACTCTGGTGCTACACAACCAAATAAATTGTTTCCCTGGATTTTTGAAGCCTGTCTATCTTATTTACATTTTCCTCAAAGCTATTCTGATGGCCTGTTTTATAGTTGGTTTGTATGTACACAAAAATATGCTGGACTTAGTTCAAGCTCAGCGTACAGAAGTGTGGGTATTTCCATCGCATGGCTGCCACTGGGCACGGTTGCTTTGTTGAGCTAATGATCTCACTATCTTTAGTTTCTCTAACTGTAAAATGAGAATGATTATACTTACAAAAACTTTGTTGGTTAAATTGTTGAAAGTCTTTAGTTGAATTATATCTGTATTTATAATTTTTAGCAGCCTGGTTTAAAAAATAAAAACAAAAACCCAAGTTGAATTCTCCTCCTTAATACAATGTCTTACACTTCAAATAAAGATTTTACAACAGAAATGCACTGAGACATTTCTATTTTTAAATTTTATGAAACTATATCAGAAGTTAGTATATGATGAACATACATATGGTTAATATATACTAAACCATATATCATTGTATACTAACTACACATGAATGAACTCTAAGTAATACTAATTAGGTACAAGTTATTAGAATGTGAAAAGCACTGAACAAATATGTACTTATAGAAGTCTTCTGGCTTATTATTGTAGAATCACTAAAAACTAAGGTTGTAATTCGTAGATAATCTAAGCTGGCACGTTCTAGATCTATTAAATAATATGAGGGTTATAAGGAAAAGACTTCCTATGGTCAGGTAACTTTGGGAAATGCTGGGATAATCAGTTAGATGGGCTTCTTTCATGATAGTCTTCTTTGTTGGGTTTTCCAAAAGGGTACAATTGCAGAACTCTTTCATTACAGAATATCTTTTGGGACAAGTGTTTTGCAGAATGCACTTTGAGAAATACTGTTTTACTCCAGCCTTTTCATTTTCCAGATGAGAAAACCGAGGTCAACAGTGGTTAAGTGGCTTGCCACATTTCTCTAGAGGTGAAGCTGATGCAAGCCTGATATTGAACAGTATCTGATGTACTATCTACCACAATATTGCCCTCCACATCTCACCTAAGTGGTGTTAACCAGAGAAGCATTTTGTTCCTACACTGTGTAGGGGAGAAGATATTACATACAGCATGCTTCTGGAATTGTTTTTTGTTGTTGTTGTTGTTGTTGTTTGGTTAGTGAATTTTTTAATTACTTTATTTTAAAGATGTGGGGTACAATTCAGGTTTAGGTATTCAAATGTTCATTATGCAGGTACCCTTGTTGATGAGGTGTGTCTCCACTCCCCCGGCAGATTCCTACTACTGGAATTGTTTATTCAGGCTTTAGCACGCTTCATAGCCACACTGGTTCTATGCTCCATAATTCAAGTTCTGGAATGCCCGATGAGTTACTAAGTCCATAAGCCTTGAATTTTTCACCCAGTGCCTACTATGTATTATAAAAAGATGCTGATTTTTTAGATGAATCTGCTGGGGTTCAAAATGCAGCTTTACCAATTAGCTGTGTGCTTTTGAGGCGAGTGACTTAGCATCTCCAAGCCTCAGTCTTATACCCATAACATGGGGCTAATACTTTGCATAGTGTAGGTAACTTCAGATATAGCTGAAGATCCTGTGTGGTAAAGGCACTAAGTAAATGGGGCTTATTTTTATTATTTAACAATGCTTGAAGGAGACACATAATCATTGTGCAGTTCTGATATTGACTGCAGTCCTTTCATTGTAGGACATGGTGGACATTTTTGTTGCAATTTTGCTGACAGGAGTTACCTCTTCTGCTTCTCTTTTGCTTCACCATCTGGTTCTTGGGTCTCTGAAGACCCTTGTGAGTATCCTGTATTGGCACCTGCCATGTCCTGTTTCTGTGCATACTCAACACTGCTTCGTATTGGACCCATCACTTTCTTTATTTTATTTTATTTATTTTTTTTTATTATAAAGATGTGGGGTACAATTCAGGGTCAGGTATACAAACATTGATTATGCAGGTACCCTTGTTGATGAGGTATGCCCCTCCCATCCCTAGCAGTTTCCCTCAACTGCCAATCCCACCCGCCTCCCCTGACAGTTACCCATTACTGACAATCGCTTTCTTATACTATTATAATTGTTTAAGCTTCACTTATAAGTGAGAACATATGGTACTCTGTTCTTTGTTTCTGTGATAGATCACTGAGGACCCGTCACTTTCGTCTTTTAGGACTGGTAAACAAATTGCAGAGAAGTCTCAACTTTTTCCATTGCAGTGGTAATAATTCCAGATTTTCAAAGTAAGAAGTCAGCATCAACTATTTTATTTCTCACCTGCACAGGCTATTTCTGTTCCTGTTTGCTGCTGCAGAGATCCTTGCACAGGTTGAAGTTGTAACACTCTTACATTTCTACAAGCAGTTATGTAAATACATGTTGGAAAATCCTTTCTTCACTCCAGCAGGGATTTCACAGACTGCTATGACACTTGGCAGGGAGAGGACGACTTCCAAGCTGAGTGCTACTTGAAAGAAGCCCTCCCCCATCACTTATAAGTCTGTACTCAGTGGTTACTGTTTGTGACACATTTTCAAATGGACCCCCCAGTGGTTGCAGCTGTGATTAAAAGCTGTCTACTCTCTGCCTCACTGGGGTTTTGCTGTTTAATCATGTCATGCACATATATATACATGTGGGCTACAGCTGCATCATGGAATGTTTTGTAGGATGAAAAAAATCAAGTGAGTACTTGAATGACAAACTCCTTACTTTTCGAAGCTCAAGTCAGTGAGAGGCACTAGTTGGGAACCTAGCCATGTATGAGGCACATAAAAGTAATTTAAGGAAGAAGAGCTAATGGTCAGTGAATATATACCATCTGCCGGCACATGCTTTGCACACATCAGTCAGACAGAACATCTTAAACATTTAAGTGCCCTTGAACTCAGCAACTGCATTTCAGCTCCTTAGTGTGATTCGGACTTCAGTTTGACCCTTCACAAATAAAGTAAGGCAGAATATTTTTCTTTGAGTGTACCCAGATATTCACTGCCACATTAATAATCGTGTTTGGTTTATCATAAGAATGCTATTCTTAACATAAGTTCATCATTAACATTGCCTTTAAGAATGCTCAAATGAGCAGTGCAGTGACAGAGACTGGGTGTCTCAAAGGCACAAGTCACACCCCTTCCTTTAGATTAGAGAGATTGAGTGTTCAACCTCTTATAAAGTAAAAAGAGTGTGCAGTACTAGAATTTAAGCCTGAGCTTTTTACATCATGTGACGTGTGTAGTTATGAACACCATGAGGTCAAGCAACCAGCATTGTTGCCTTCCTTACCCCACCCTGCCCACCAGAACCGAATCAGAACTCAAACAAGCATTCTTTCTTGGATATATAAGACAGACATTTGGGGAAATTTTGAGCATTGTTTGTCTCCTTTCCCCTCTGCCTTCTTTTCTCCCTCCCCCAAGTTTCAAGCACTTCAAAAATCAGCAACCAGACCCAGTAAACAAAATGCTAATCTATCACCAGCAAATTTAGACTGACAATACTGTGAATCGACCACATTGATTACATTGATTATGTTTCAAATATTTACAATATGGTGAGACAAGCCTAATTTATTTTCTAAAGAGTTCAAGGTAGGCATCACCATTTCAGAGGGGTGAAAACAATGGAGGAATGTTTGTGGTTGCTATCTGCAATAATCTGATGCTGACAGAGAGTAGTATTTTATTTAGTAATTAACAGTGTAAAGGGGAGAGGAGCTGTCATGTTGGTTCTTAAGCTGGGGAATGTGATGAAAGATGATATCTGCGATCTCATCCTTTCCACTTGTTTAGGATTGTCAGGATGAGAAATGTCAGCATTATGAAAGCTCGGCTCTGCTCTTGATATGATAAAACCCTTCAAAAGCCAGTCTTTCTCTCTCCCTCATCCCCCTCCTTTCTCGCTCTCTCTCTGCACTTGCTTTTTTTATTTATCCTGTTTTGTTAGATGGCAGAAATATAATTCTTTTCTTTCTTCCTATTATAAGCCACCATTTTTGTTTTATTATATGTTTCACAACCTCTAATGCCCCACTGAAAATTACCTTGTTAAATGACAGTGTTTCAAAGCCATGAATCCTTTCCACCATTCCCTCAGAGGTTTGAAACAGTCAACAGACTGTAAAGAATAAATAATAAAAAAGTATTGATTATTTTGATGACTGTGAGATTCAATTAAGTATTAATTTTGCCCTCCAGTGGACCTATCAAGGTATTCAAAAGGGAGGATTCGGCTCAGCTAAATGCGTGCTGAGTGCTTCAGTCTTAAATAGGGAGAAAATGTGTTTACCTACAGTATTTGAAGAAGAAGTGCATTGATGCACAGAGTCCAATATTTAAGTGCTGTGCAAATTAAGCCCTGGTGACAGTGACATTGTTTTCAGTGGTATGAGTATTGACTAAAGAAGTGCATTTGATGACAGCTTAAACTATTTGTATTGATTAACATTTTCATAGATTATCATGTGTCATATCAAATTCACTTTTCAGGCATGAATACATTAAAAAAAAAAACCCACAGGCATACCGCAACCAATGTAATGATGGGACACTGGCGCATGCCGCCCCACCTGCTCCTGTGCTGGTCACCTGTTTCTTGCTCAGGAACCATTTAGGCATGAACTTGGCAATAAATAGCTCCCAGATCACGCAAAAAGGGCACTTCTTGCTTTTCCTTTCCTCCTGCATCCGATATTTGTGCCAAAACAATAATATGCATCTTAGTTTGCAAATGGAATAAAAGGCTACACTTGGAAAATACTTCTGATCCTAAAATACCCTCTTCTCCTAAATGAGCTGAAGATAAAGCAGATCTAAATAATTGGGGGAATAGGTTTGGCTTTTTCCGGAGGTCATTTTTGTTACCTTTTTCTTTAATGCTCTGGGCGTATGATGCTCTAGGTATCTGAATTATTGAACACAGTTTGTAAGTATTTTTCCCAATTCCTTTAAAAATTTTAAAACCTATTTTTGTATGTTTTGTTGTGTATTATTTGCTTGAAAATGTTCTTTTGATTTGGGGTCAGTTTCGGTTCCCAATCTGGGACCAGTGAAGTCAACTTCTAAGGGTGCTTATTGAATTTACATAAGAAATATCTTTTATTCCATTGAAAGCGTTTTGAGGTCTCTTTTCTCCCTATCTCTTTTCTCTGCTCTTGGGATAGGGTTTAATTGCTTCTCCCCTGGGGAGAAGGCTTCTTAAAATAGCCTGTGGTTCCTCCATAGGGTGCTTCTTCCTTTTTAGTATGTTGCTGAAGTACAAGCCCAGCACTTTCTTTTTTCTTACTGCATTAAAGACAGAACAAGGTGTAAAAACATTCACACAAAAGCACATCCCACAATTAAAGCTGTGTTGGTTAGGTTGCTTTCAAAGAAGTTTTTTTTTTTTTCTTTTCTTTTTTTTTCCTCCGAAGCCTCCTGAATCTCTCACATGCTAGTTGAGCTTTAATAGGGTGGGGAGTAATGGAGAACTCATCGGATCTGTAATAGCTCTTCACTTGACTGCAGCCAGCAATAACAGCGGGAGCAGCCAGAGATAAGAGAGAGAGGAGAGAGGGAGAGTGTGTGTGTGGAGGAGAGAGAGGGAAGAGAGAGGGAGAGGGAGAGAGAGGACACGCACTCTAAAGCTGCCACTTTTTTTCCTCCCCTTCACTCTTTTCGCCCATCCTAGGATCCAATGATAGCTGGACAAGTCAGTAAGCCCTTGCTGTCAGTACGGAGTGAAATGAATGCGGAGTTGAGAGGTGAGGACAAGGCTGCTACTTCAGACAGCGAGCTGAATGAGCCCCTGCTTGCGCCTGTGGAATCAAATGACAGCGAGGACACTCCCAGCAAGCTCTTCGGTAAGTCTGTCTAGGTATTTCATTTCAGTCCTACCATGTTGTCCGGAAGAGCAATCCAGCCCCCCCAGCCCCCTCCTTTTTTTCTGTTGTTCATTCAATTTTCTCGTAAGTGCTAAAAAGGAGCGTCTTGGAGGTGCTGAGCCACCGAAGCAGCTTCCAGCTGGCTGGGAGGATGTCCTCCAAACTTTTACCAACAAGGAACTTATCCACTGCCCATTTTGACTTGTCAAATACTGCTAGAGTCCCCAGGCTGGAAATTGTTTGAAAAAAAGAAAGTGGTGATGATAATCAGGGAATCAGTTCCATTGTGAGAATTGGTTAACATTTATTGAATAAATATCGACTCGGTTTCGGGTTGCTTCACAGCCTTTTGTTAAGGGGAAGGTGAGTAAAGAGTTATTATCTGTCGTCTAAAGACGGGAGAGGAGAACTGAAAAAATATCAATACAAGTCGCTCCCCGCCAGGTAAACAAAGGTGGCTACGGGGATTACTCAAGGAAATAACATTTTGTCACCACAATCAGAAGGAATATTTCTTCTTTTAAAAGGGTGATGAGGAAAGGAAACAGGTTTTTTGCTGTCCTCCCCTACCCCTCTCCCCTGTAGTATTGCACCTATAGCCTCACACTGAAAGTGGAGGCAGCCCAGGACCTTTCAGGAATCTTTGTTTCATAAACAAAACAAGAACAAACAGAGTGCCACTCCAGCAAAGACATCTGTCATTCAAACAGATGACACTCTGTAAGCCAACTCAAGCAACTGTGATCTCTAATCAGAAAGGGGCGCGGGCTGTTGAGGCGTGTGCCTGAGTGATAGATGTTGATAGATGTCTCTGCTGGAGAAGCGCTTTATGGTTCAGAGTGACATTAGGTTTGCAGAACAATTGCTCCTGAAACACTTGCTTTTAATTATCTTCAAGTGTGGGTGGGCGTGTGCATACACACATACATAAGTACATATACTAACCCGATATGTGCGTATCAGGTAGGGAACTGCTGGGTCTCAGGTTAAAAAAAAAAAAAAAAACCAGTCAGGCACCTGAACTTCAAAGAAAAACAGCATCAATTGCACAGCCCACTTTGTTAAGAAAGTCATTATTTCAGTGTAAAATATAGCTTTTATTTATTTTAACCTTTTGCGAGAAAGCTGCCTTGAGAGTTTGGCAACTGTAGGCCAGTTTGTTTCAGCAGAGGAGTGCATCCCTAATTTTAAATCTTTATTTAATAAAAAAATCAGAGGAATCTTGCAGAAAAACGTTGCTTTTCAGATTTTTCCATTGGTAAAATCCAGTTTCAAGAAATTCTGGGATGTTACCCTTTCTTTAAAAAGGTAGCAATTCCACTTATGACATGAATTTTCCAAACCACGCATTGAGGCTTTAGCATTTTCTTGCTAAAGAAGTATTTTGTTTTAGTCTTAAGTTTGTATCCATACAGGAAGAATTACATCCTAAAACACTCATTTCATTTTAGGAGGGTAGTCAGAGAAGTCAGATAAGTTCATAAATTATTACAGGTAGGCAAAAGCCATACTCAAACCCCTCTGATGTTGAGTATACAACGTAAGTACTTTGACTTTTAAAAAGTAATCAATTTTGAGTTCAACATAGCTGCAATTTATATGTTATTTGTTCCCAAACTTTGCATGCATTAAAGAAAAAGTAAATACATTTTTTAGGCTTGAGCTTGGAGCCCAACTAGTTTTCTTTCAAGTAAACTGACAGAGGGGTGAGGTGATTAATTTGGTTTCTCAACATTTATTTAGATTTCCCACTATTGAACATTGCTATAGATCTGTCATACCACCTCGTGCTGATTTGCATGTATAGAGAAAAAAGCTTCAAAAAGATCCAAGAAGGTCAAATAGATTTGAATTAAAAATTCGGTGAAAATGTATTTTAAGTGGAATGTTTGTGGAGTGCCATTTACTAAGGAATCATAGTTTAATTTAAAAATCAGAGTGGATTTTAGAAGGGACCCACCTTCATACGGAAATTCTCAACTTCTGAGTTTGTAAGAGAAAACACGGCAAAATCTACATCCTATAACTTACATTCCTTTTGTATTCATTTAATTGTCTTTGGTCTCTAGCCTGCTTTTCAAACACAATGTGAGTACTTTCCAGGTTCCAATTAGATCCAGAAGAAATCAGTAGATTAACAGTTTTGAAAACTTGAGAAAAAAATTAGAGACAATATGAGAAAAAACAAATAGAGACCACTTCAGAAGAAAAGTACCCCAATGTTCTTGTAAGGTTTCCTTAGCTTTAGGGCCTATTATGTTCTTACTTTTTAATATTAGTAGGACTTAGCTTTAGGAATTCTAGTTTACATAACTGACTAAAACTTTCTGGAATAATTCTGTCCCAGAATTTTTAGCAACTTTGGCAACACAATTTAAGGAACCATTATTTTATTTGACATGCATATGTTCAAGGTTTTGTTGTTTTTTGTTATACATATAGTTTTGATTATATTCGTTACTTGATTTTAAAAAGTTTCATTTTTCCTGAATAGTTGAGAGCATCCATGTTTTTCTCTAAACAATGAATTTCTGACATACTCTCTCTCTCAAACTGTTGTTCCTGTATATTTATATATAGCATATAAAGTATATTCATAGTATATCTAGTATATATATATATACATATATACATATATTCATGTATATATACATATATACATTGTATTATTGAAAAATATGTTTCTCTAATGAAATGGGCAGATTAAGACAAATTATGTGCATCTTGATATATTTAGTTTCATGGAGAGACATTAACCAAAAACAGGAGAAAGAGGAGCTCAGTTTTTTTCATTGTACCTGAAATTTCAGAATAAACGGATTTCTTTGAAGCCTATTCTCCCATCTGTGTCTCATTCAAATTAGCAGTCCAGAGGACAAGTCTGTTTCTCTCACAGTATGGCACCTTCAGCCAAAACTGCAGGAGAAAGGCTAATACGGATGCCCTCTATGGATAAACAAAGGAAATTCCAGGAACCATTGGGCCTTTTATGCCTCTCCTTAAATTGCACCTCTGCACTTAACAGAATCCAAAGGGAAACATACTGTGCAGAATGTTTCAGTGCTCTAAGCAGCTCAGAATACTAGAAGGAGAAACCGGAACCCATATGCCAGCCTAAGTAGAAAGTTCAGAAAAGGGCCCTTGTGTTTTATAAAGTAATTACATCAGAGGTAACGTTTTGCTTAACTTGGAACAGCCAAGGAAACTAAAGTACACTTAGGAGAGATGAATCCACATTTCATTGAGAAACATGTGGTTAGGTAGTTCTCTGTGATATCATTAAGTGGTGCATTATTTATTCTTGTAAATCCTGTAGGATAACTATCTCCTTCTTCAGTTTATGACTGTATTATGCTAAGTTCTGAGCCATGAGAAACAGTATGGAGAAGAACAGGCTTACATGTTGGGGGCGGGGAGCTTATCAGAGGATCCAGCGCTGTGTCTCACGGTGCTTTAGCCTCGTGATCAGATGGGTGATGCCACACAGGGCCAGTCATTTAATATGTGACTAGTGATGTACATATTGGAAACCATTCCCAAAACTGGCCTTTGGCAAACAATCTCCAAGGAAAGAGGTTGCTGTGTTTCTCTAGTGACATTTATAGTACTCATGTCAATGTGGTGCTTCACTTTTAGTTATGCCCATCAAGAATTCAGTGTTCCACATTCAGTCAAGTTGGATGCTAAAATTCAAATGGTAGCATCAACAATTTGGTCAGGAAAATGGCCTCAAAAAGGATAAAAGTAATATATATCCCTGGAAAAAAAATATTTGTACTAAAGTTTTCCCGTGCACTCTCAGTCGAAGAAGTGAGATCTCATAAAACATGCCCTAAATATTTTCTCCTATGTATATTTGAGATTTGAAAGATGATTTCTCCTGGGCAAATTTTTATTGTTTCAAATTAAACTTCATAATTGCTTTCCTTTAAGTCCCAACTACCTTGGGTGACTGTGTCAGTCTCAGTGGCTGGCTTCTCAGCTGTACTACACTGCATGTGCATTGGGCACACAGCTCAGAGCCTTGAACTGGGATGTAACCACAGCACCATTGATAAGCATTGTATCCGAAATAAAAAAAATTCATAGTTGGTTTTCCCTTATGATATTGTGCTTTTCTAGATTAAAGGAAATTGCATGCAACAATACTTGTAAGGGTGGTTATTTTCACTGTCATTTATCTGTGAGCTGTTGGAAGAGTACTGAAAGTTGACTTAGGGATTCCTCCATGCTAGAGAATACACTTTCTATCGTGTTTTTCTTTTTCTTTCTGGGATCTTTCTCACAGAAACATGCATTATAAGATTTTCTTTTTCTAA
Source organism: Carlito syrichta (assembly GCF_000164805.1). Lineage (NCBI taxonomy): Eukaryota > Metazoa > Chordata > Mammalia > Primates > Tarsiidae > Carlito > Carlito syrichta. The sequence continues at coordinate 520,987 of NW_007246048.1, forward strand.
ATTGCCATCCAGTTTGACTTGATTAGAATTTATGGCAGTGGAGTCATTTTCAAAGACAAAAGGATAAAGGATTAAATTGTCTGTCACCCCTTGAGACAGTGGTCTCTGCAGGTCAGCGTGGAGGTCATTGCTAGGCATTATGGGGACTGCACTTCGGGGTGGTGCTGCCTTATACCTGTGACTAAGTGGAGGCCTTCATAAAGGAATCATTACTTTATTTAAACGTTTCTCTCAAGGTTTCAATACCTGGGGTACTTATAATATTATGATTAATGTACTGGAGCCAGTAATTAGTACATAGGGCTTAAGCCCAAGAGGAATTAAGCTGGGAGGTGATGAAGAAAATTCTCTTGAGAAATATATTCATTTAAAATATGTATTGTGCTTCTATATTCTTAAAAAGTTTTTATATTGTATCAATTGGAAATTCATACCCTTTTTCCCTGAAGAAAACATGTTTTGCTGGGGAAATATTAAAACAGCATATTTTTGAAAATCAACTAAATAATTTTAGTAATAGATTTATGCAATACCAGTTATTTAAAAGAAATCAGTGGAAACCTGTATTTGTATAAGTAAATGGGATGCTTGATAAGGTATTGTCAAAAATCAGTTATGATTTAATAGTCAAACAAGCCCTTGTCATGCTGCTATCTGACTACTTGAGGGGAAAAATGTACATTTAGATACATTGCTTACATTTAAGAAAATATAATGCACTGGGGAATTTCTTTAAAAAATCAGTGAGGGGCTGTATACATTTTGACAAATTTAGTTTAGTGGGCCCCCCCCAAGAAAACCATTGTAATGCTGCATTGATAAATAAGTCCACTTTAAATAACAGGTATGTGTAAGCCTTGAAACAAAAACAAATCTTTATAGAAAGCCATCAATGTTCAAACTTTCCACCATGTTCATTCATGGGGCTGTTCATTTCTGTGTCTAAGTGGCACTTCAATGGAGGACAGTGCACAATATAACAGAAGGGTCGTGGGGACTTTCCCAGTGCCTTCCTTTCCTATTTCTTTGCCATGCCCGAGGTGCTCAGGTCAGACCTTGGTTTAAAGAAGAAAGTTCAGTATTACAATATCCAAGGATCTTTACATGGTAACGCATTGGCAAGTAAAATGCTGCTATGGTTTGACTTTTTTATCCTTTCATTTGCTGTTGTATTTTGTTGTTGTTGCTAAATGATCCTATAAACAACTGGAAATAAGACAAGATGATAGAAATGAGATTAATCTCCACACCATCACCCCTTTAAATGATCCTGTTTTAGTCTTTTGAAGGTCTTGGATGCTTCTGACTTAAAGGTTACATGGCATTCTAGTGTTTTTGTAGTTGACACAGCCCAATTTATGTCATAATTAATAAATAGAGGTGCATTCCAGATTCGGGCTTCCAAGGTTCAGCCCTTCAGCAGATTGCCTTCGTCCTTAATTGCCTGATTTCATGGCATAGTTAGCACTATTCTTTGCAAGAATTGACCAAATATATTTTTCTCCCACTTCCAATATGAGATTTAAGTGGACTGTTTCTGGTGGACCTTGTTTGTTATTAGACAGTAAACAGATAATTTGTGAGGGAACTGGCACTTTCTTTGATTGACGACCTTGCTGGTTTATATTTGGGGATTAATAATACATCAGACATCCACACATTAAAAAGAAAGTAGATGTGAAGAGGAAGGATAGAGGGCTCAGCTCTGCTATTGGACTGCTCCTGATTATTCAGGACTTCCCTGGGAGTGCAGAGGCAACCGGAGGAGAAGGCACATTTGCCCAAATATGCAGCTGGCTCCACTTAACATGTTTCTTGATTTCTTATGCTAAAGAAAAAGATAGCAAAGTGTTTATACCAAACTGGCACCCTGTCAGGGGGCAATCTGTATAAAGTTTCCTGCTGTCAGGTTAATAAATTTTTTAAAAATATCCAAAGGCAGAGGTAGCTAGAGAAAGCTCATAGTAATAGTTGCCATTCTCCAGCAGATGGGTTTCTCTTTAATATCCAACCTGGCTCTGGAATTTTCTTGTTTGTTGTCTTCCTGGGTTCTGCACTTAGCTGGTGTTTCTACTCAGCTTTTCTTTTATTCATGTCATTTCAGTCTTGCTTTTTAAATGTTTATTCTTTTAAATTTCAGGTGTCTGTTTCTCTGAGAGAGAAACAAGTGAGCATAATTTATTTTAATTTTTTATATGGTATTTTACAGTTGAACATAGACCTTACCATGCTATGACTCTGAATGAGCTTCTAAATCCAGTAACACTGGACTTTTCTTTGATAATACCCTCAAGTAATATTTATATTAAGAATTCATCCATAAAGGAGTATTTGGGCTTTGGCAATATGGGGGCTTTTGGTGACATCTGATTATTAAATATCTTGACCTGACTCTTAATCTTTTATATGTACACCCTCACCTTCTAATTGCCAAAATCAGATTTGATAAAAATATAGACCAAGGGTAGATATGTATGGAAACATCTCTTACTCTACCTTGTGACACTATTGTGAGCTATTAGAAATGGATTAAACCTTCTAGTGTGAATGCAGAGGTCAGAAAGAATAAAACTGGATTTCTTTTAGTTAAAGAAAGTTTGTCATTCTCAGAGAAATGGAAATTTACTTTGTTTTATAAGTATTCAAAAATAATTTTTAAAAACCACTTAATCAAGATGCATAGTTCCTGATACGTTTTTTAATGATTAGAAGCTACCTTAAAAAAATTTCTAGTATGTTATATGAATGTCTACACTTTATTTGAGAATTTAAAAGAAAGTCCATTGCTCAAACTTCTCTTTCAGTCTTTCCTTTTGAAGTGTTTTTACGATCTTATATGTAGCAAGAATAGAATGTGATTTTTTAATTAAAAAATGGGCTACCTGAACAACAAAACTAATGCAGTCTAAGTCACTATTATTGGGGGATTGCACTGCCATTAAGCTATTTGAAAATATGAGGAAACTGATCAGATTATAATTAGAGAAACTAAATAATATCATTATACATAAACTAAGTGCTTAAGAGGTTTGCTATAGTACTGAGGACCATTTGAAAATAGGTTTCTATAATAAAACTTGCATTCATTAAGATGATTAAAAATATTCTTAGTAAATATCCAAGTTAAAACCTGCTAGTTTAGCCTGAAAATGAGGTAGAATATGAAGGTATTTTTAGGACACTTGTAGTGTATCAATGGTTGCCAACATGAGGCGATTTAACAATTTAATGAATATGTTTATCTTGCCATACTTTTTTTTGGCATTAGCAATTTTCTTAGAGTTCTTCTTTTCCTGTAAAATAATCAGTTTCTCTGAACTTATGTACTTTCCAAATATCTTGTATTACTTTAATATCATCCTATTAATGAGAAAGAAAAACCCCAATGTGACAAGAGCTTGTGAAAGCCAAGAAATCCATATTTACAGACTAATATTGACACACTGTTTGAAAACAACAATGCCTATTTTCTCATTTTCTTATCACTTCCACACTTTAGTTTTGCTTCCCCATATTTTTTTCTTTCTCTGGCACTATGAATGCACAGTGAAAAAAATGTAATGTTATCTTCAGAAAACATTTGTGTGTGTCTATGGTCTACTTTTCTCCATAATTTATCCTGTATTCATAACAATACTTCAAATGGTCTTGCTAAATTTGTAGTATATATGTATGCATGTTCTCCATCACAAATTTATAAAATATCATTTATAGTAATAAGCTTTCTTTTAATTCATGCTATTCTTCCATCATTTAGATGTATTTCTCTTGTAATTCTGTATATTAAAAAATAGTTTCCTGATAAATGTATCAAAAGTAATAGTTAACCAATAAAGGACAACCAATTATATTATAGTATTGCTTTATGTATATTTGGGCTAGAATCCAAGTCCCAGTGTCTTCTTTGATGCTGCTATTCACCAAGTAAAGAAAACAACAGCATTCCTCAGAACTTGTGCAGTTTAATTTAGTAAAGAATAATGTGGCAGTTTCTACACAGTTGGACTCTTAGAAAATATATGTATTCTTAAAGCATACAAAACGTACCCAAGCTAGGAAAGACTCTTGGGGTCTAAATATTGGGAACCTACATATTAGTCTATTTTAGGGATATGCATGTATTTTAAAATAAATATTTATCATTTTCTTTTTCTAAGTTAAAGGCATTTGTTCAATAGTTGGCAATCACAATTATATTAAACATTCCTGTAAGAATTCTATGAGACTAAATGTAATGTACATTTACAGGTGTGTGTGGGTGTGTGTGTGTGTGTGTGAGAGAGAGAGAGAGAGAGAGAGAGTTACAGTATAAAGTTAGAGTGGGAGATAGGTACACACTAAAGAAATCATATTTTAAATATTTATTATTAAAATAGTGTGGCATAATTAATCTTCTCTTGCAGTTCTTGTTGGCCACATATGGGGCAATTTGTCTTTTAATACCAATATGGCAAGATTTATTTTTACAAATTAATGGTCTGGAGTGAATCATCACTGTCGAAGTAGAAGAGAGACTGAGGGGTTAATATGCAAACATTTGAAGCTGTTTAAAAAGCATGAAAAATTCTTATTACAGAGTGACTTTTTTTGCCAAAATCAACCGAGGGTAGAGAAGAATAAAAATTCAAATGGAAAAATATTTCCCCATATTTAAAAATGTATAGATGCGGAAGGGGTGTGTGTGTGGAGTCGGGGGTGGGGGGTGTGAACTGCACTTTATCAAAACTGGCACTTTTTTTTCAATATATCTACTTAATTTACCAAAATATTGCAAAATAAAAATGTGTCAAAAAAGAAAAATCCAATCTGCAAAAGGAAAAGCATGAAAGAAATATTGCATAAAGCTAACATATCAAGGGATTTATTTAATTAAATCTATCTACTGTACTGTAATCCATGAATGAGTACGTGTCCAGAACAGGGATCACCTTGATAATATGGGAAAACTTTCACAAACTTTTGGGAGGAAATATACATCATTGTTTTAGGTGTTAACTGGTTTATTTTATTCTGATTCTTAAGATTAAGGCAGGTTTTGATCTTAAGTCTTGCCAAAGAAATTGTTCAAATTTTCAAGTAGACCGGTCTATTTCTTTGCTCCAGTTTGGAATCTTTACTTCCCCTGTGATATTCTGTATTCCTAGTAATTTCCTGACAAACCAATAAGAATCTGAAGTTCATCAAAAAAGTGTTTAAAATTATGCATCACGCTCTAAAAGGGATTAATGTCTACAGCTGCCTGCTTACAAAAAAAAAAGAGCTGGTCATACTGGAGATTGCTGATGGCACTGAGTTGGTTGCAGTAGCCTAGAATGGTAGCTACACGTCTTGTCATCTGTAGTGTATCAATATGTTTTTATAATGATACAATAACCTGAACCCTGTAACGGTTTATGGTCCTTTTGAGAATTCTTATGGATTCTTAGAGTGACGGAGGTCTAAGAAAAGATCTTGAAAGCTTTCACAAAATCTAACTGGGTGACAGAAAACTAGCAGGACTGTGATTTAGCTGCTAAGAAATCCTATTGACCAGAAGCATCATTAAACTTTTAAGTTAAAGCAAAAACTGCAAAATAATGGTAGATACGAAGGTTTAGGGGTGTTCAAAGTGACTGTGGAAATTTAAAAAGTGCTGAAGTTTCTGAGATAAGTGGTAAAATACAGCAAGCCCACTGTTGATCTTGATCTTCTACTTAGAAATAGGAATTTGTTTATATACTGTTCTGAATATTGCAATGTGCATTGGAAATCTGTATTAGTGCATTTCCTTCATGGAATCTGTCAGAACTGATTGTTGCTCTTTCATTTTCCCTGGCTATTTTTAGTCAATGATAAATAAAGAACTTGGATTTTGAATCTAGCACCAGTGAGATTAAAAAAAAGAGAGAGAGAGAGAAACAGCAGGAAATAACCATGATGAGTAACTTCACATCAGTATATGCACGGAGATCTCAGTCCTCTTAACATTTGTAATACTGTTAATTTCTACGGGCTTTTTAAAATACTTCCACATGAGCTCTCAAAACCCATAAAAGTGTGGCATGTAAAGTAAATTGTTTGTCACTTGCTGATGACCTGCCATATTTATTGTCAGGAGAAATGGACATTAGTTGGAAAAGCAGTTGTTAAAGGCCAAACAATTTTTAAAGATGGCAAAGATGCGCGAGGGTTTTCCTTTTTCTAACAATGAGCCACCCCTTCAGACATCAAAAGACAAGATAATAAGACACTTCAAGCACAATTCAAGATTATATTCAACATCTAAAGGCTCATCTCTTGTCAGTTTGCATTTACTCTCCCAGGGATGTGATGCTTCTATCATCTTTCTGTCAAGAGGAGTCTGGCAGAAGAAGCGAGGGCTCTTATTTCACACACTTAGGGTTTTTTATCAAATAGCCCACACTCATTCTGATGCAGCCAAAATGGGGGGATAATTTGAAGAAGGTCATGTACAAGTACAAAAATCTCATATTGATTTGTGTGATTAGAAGGCATTAAAATTGCACGTTTATGTTAGTTGCTAAGATGTTTTGTCAGTTTATTTGGTAATACACTTTTGCAACCTAGAAAAAAAAATGACTTAAAATTTAAAAATAGATGGCTGAAAGCCAAAATTGTTTGTTTTAATGTGGCCATGTTTGAGCATTTAACAAGTGAACATAAAAATAATTTAATGTTTTTAGTTTAACAATATTTGAAATTAACTTGCAAAATGAAATACTTCATGCAATATAAAAGCAAAACAGCACAGCAGTGCTATCAGGTGAAATATATATGTGAAATTATTTTTTGAATACTTTAAAAATTGATTTTATATATTTAATATATGGATAAGAGGTGATGACATTTTCAATATAAATTTAATTATAAGGCTGTTTTACAATGGTTATCAAGTTTTTAACATTTTGCACCCTTTAATATTACAGTGTCATTGTATTCGTCATTTTATGACATTCTTAGTATATATATGCCCTTTTCCAGAGAATGAGCTAAAGAATACATAAAGGAATTTGTATTTTTTTATTATTATTATTCCCTGTCAAAATTCATCACATTTCTCCCTTTTGCTCTCTGACAGTCACAAAGCCACACAAAGAAATGTTTTTTAATTTTGTTGGGTCTATGATTTTGGAAGTTAGAAGAACAATCTTTTCCTCTCAAAATAAAACAATTGATGAAAATAAAACCATGATATTCTGGGATCATTTCTATATTGAATCTTTAAAATTACTTTTCCTGGGAATTTTCATCAACTCTCTGTGTCTCCACTTCTTATATTTCTCTTCTTTGTTGTGAAGTGTTTTGAAACTGGCTTTCTTACTTTTGTGTATCAAAACAAAGGTGGTGTAAATATGTGCAGTACGGTGACAATGTGTAATAGAAGTGAAAACCCATGATTTGTTCTATTTATTGCATGGGTCTATTCTATCCTATACAGTTGATACATTCAACATGCAACAGTGCATCAATCCCTTCAAAAAATATTTGTTGAGTACCTGCTCTGTGGCAAGTGCTGTGCTGTGTTCTGAGGACTCAATGGAGAATATACCAGACAGTATTGATCACTTAGCTCACCCATGGATGCTGAAGATGCAAAAGTAAACAAGACATGGTCTCTCCAACTGAAAGAACCCAGGATCAGCATTATATATATATATATATATATATATATATATTTTACTTCATCATTTCTGGTACCTTTTCAGGAAAGCTCAAATCTTCAAAATTATGCCTTCCAGAACTTGTTCATTGGTTAGAAGCCTCAACATTTGAGAAAAGACTATTATCCCCAAAAAGTGAGTAAGTAAGAAGAAGGGATTATTGAGTGATTGGTGACAAATGGCATTCAAGATGTTTTCATTATAGAGTTTGGCACCTATGCTGTGAAGCATAAATGCTGTTCTTTAGTAATTGTTTCTTGATATCTAAAGGAAGAATGAAGTACATTTGTTTTTTCCTCCCTGTCTTTTCTGCCTCCATTCTTCTTCTAGAATTTTATTTTATTTTTTTGTCTCATAATGCAGTGCTTCAAGATTCTAGAGTTAGGCTATTTGGATTTGAGTCTGTCTCTGCCACGTGTTAGCTAGCTGGGCAAGTCACAAGACATGTTGAAGTTCAGCACCCCCATCTCTGGATGGAAGTTTTATGGTATGTTATAGAGCAATCTTGAGGTTGAAATGAGGTGACACATGTAGAACCCTACAGAGTACCTAGAATGTAACCAGTGCTCAATGAATACCAGCCATCCCATACTTCATTGAGTTGAAAATGAACTTGCCGTTTTTAGAAAGAATCTGATTAATTTTTAGCAGCAGCTACCAGAAAAAAACAAAACAAACAAAAAATTCCGAGATCTTCAGATTTAGCCATGCTTCTCCATGTGGAGACATCGGCCTCCAGGACTCTCTTGGCTAAAGAAAAGTTCTGGAAATATTTTCCTCTTGATGACATCTTGCCCATCTTCGGGTACATTAGTCAACGCTTTCTCTCAAAGTCCATCCAGGAAAGGATTCAAACTTACGACTGGATCTCAAGTAGGTTTTAGCGGGGACAATAATTCACTCTCTTTATCTTGGAAAGTATGTGGGTGAGGTGGTGGGCGAGGACAGAATGGGGCAGTTACACATCTCACTCTTTTCTAAATGTACAATATTGGAGTGTGTAATTATTTCAAATAATAGATACTTAAAAAATAATTTTGGCCTTAAAATGTGATATGAAACCAGATGTCTGTGGGCGGCAGCAAACGCCTCTCTAACTCATGGTTTGATCAGATACCCTGGTGGCAGCCTGCATTTGGACCGAGTTCCTCCGAGGTGTTAGCTGTCGCTCCAAGGGCATTTGTCAGCTCCCAAGCCAAGCACTTGTTTCTCTCTGCCTTGACCACCTTGTTGCCCAAATTAGCAACATAGCATTTGCTTCTAGTTTAATGCTCAGATATTTTTCACAGGATGCTTTTGTGACCGTATCATGGTGAACTATAGAAAATTTCAGTGAGAAAGAGAAACATCTCATTGAAGTTATGTAAGGATTTGAGAAGAATGGTGCTGCAGAAGGAACATCGCCTGGATTCAAATCACCACCTTTGACCTAGACAGAGGGATATAAGCTCTTAAGCCTCCGCTTCCTCTTCTGAAGCATGAAATTAAAATACCAATCGAATCGGGTGTTGAAGATGTAAAGGAAAGCAGTAAGGTGCCGGTACATGGGGGTGTCTTAAAAAAAATGAGTTCCTTCCCCCCACTTTTTATCCCAACCTTTCTAAAGTCTAGGAAGTAACCATTCCTTTGATGGGGGAGCCTCTGGAGAGTATGGATCAGATAATAATTTTCGGCAGAAGTTGAATGATAAGATCTACTTTCCAAATCTAGCTTTTTCCATAAACGCCGAAACTCAAGCTAGCTGTAGAGAGAATAGTCTCAGTTCCACAAGTAACAAGGATTGAATTGGTTGTGGGCCTTCTGTCCCAGTGGGGAGATACCCCTAAAGTGAAGAAGTACTCTCAAAGGGTTAACTACATGTTAGGTATTGGAATATGACTACAACTAGAAATCCTGGAATCCTCACTCCTTAGAAAATTTTTATAGACAATACTTAATTGGAATTTTCTAATTTGCAAGAATGAACCCTCCATTTTTAAAAAGAGGAAATCAATAGTAAGATGGCAACCTCAAAAAAATCTATTAGTGTAACACTTCCAAGAATTGAAAATGCCGTGAATATTTAAATTGCCTAAATTGACATATGAAGCTATATTTGGGAGAAAATGTGTTATGCTTTTTATTGGGGATATGTAGAGATTTTGATTGAGATTACTAAATCCTACTTTCTTTTATATAAATCAGGATTACATACAGTCAGGCTTACCAAAGGAACATCTTTCTGTTGTTGTTGTTGTTACCATAGCAACCCCACACATTATTAATTACATATTCATGTCCCACACACATTTCTCAGAAATTATTGACACTTCTAAACCACTTACTTAGTGTGTGTCAATCAATGTTGATACATATATTGTGGTACTGAAAAATTTAAAATCATGCTTTCAGATTGAATTAATGTACATGTTTGTGTTAATATTAAGTAGAAGAGACAAACTCTCCTTTAAGCCAGTGGCAATGACCATCCCCTTCATATAATGTGACAGTTTTTACTGTCTTCACTGAATTTATGGGCTGTATCACGCCTTAGATGTCCCAGATGTTATTGCTATTCCCTCTGTGGTTTTGTCATTGGTTAGCCAAACTTAGATCTGTCTCTACTTGGCTGCACCACTGGGCAGTGTCAGCGTTGGAAGGATAATGTTGGGAAAATGAATACAAGGTTGGGCTATATTGTACAGAGGAAAGAAAACTCTCATCTTCATACTGTGGCATGGATTAGATCCAGAGTTTTCTGAGTCTCTCACCCAGAACTGATGTGCCATTTCCACACCATTCCCTTCCAGCCACTATTGAATGTGCATTCTGCAGCTGAATCTTCCAATTTTTCACATTTTTACACAAGTTAAGTGCATTCTTAATCAGTCCTCATCAAAAGTCAACACTTCAGAGAAGTATTGCTTTTCCTAGGCGTGATTGTTTTTTACAGATTTATCTGCTTTTAGGTTCCGTGATGGTTCAAAAAAATCTTCCTTTCTCAAGGTTTTTGAAATTTTCATGGTCTTTGACATCCGTAAGAATTTGTAGACTGGGGGAGTGGGATGGGGAAAGGGAAGATGTTGGTCAGAGTATAGAAAGTTTCAGTTAGATGATGGGAAGATGTTGCAATGACTATAGTTAATAACAGGGTGGTGATTATAATTAATAGTAATGTTTTATATATTTCAAAATTGCCAAAAGAGTATATTTTAAATATTCTAACAACAAAAAATTAAGTATATGAATGTGTTAACTGACTCGATTTAATCATTTCACTATGTGTACATATAGCAAGACAGCATGTTGTACCCCAGAAATATATACAATTATAGTCAATTAAAAAAAAAATTTAGCCGGGCTCGGTTGCTCAGCCTGTAATCCCGCACTTTTGGGAGCCTGAGGTGAGTGGATTGCCTGAGCCCGCGGGTTCGAGACCCACCTGGGCAGCGAGACCTCATCTCTACAATAAATCAAAAAATCAGCCGGGCATGGTTGCGCGCGCCTGTAATTCCGGCTACTCGGAAGGCTGAGGCGGAAGGATCGCCGGAGCCCAGCAGGCGAGGCTGCAGTGGCCGGGAGCGGTCACTGCACTCCAGTCTGAGCGACAGAGTGAGACTCCAACTCAAAAAAAAAAAAAAATTTAAAAAGTGAACATATAGCTTATTTTCTTTATTTAAGTTATTAAAATAGGTTGGCTGACTTTAAGGCTTTCTTTAAGATGATCTGCCTGTGAAATTGGCAATACTTTTATACTGCCACTTGGAAAGATATTTTGGTTCTTGGTCTTCTAATCCTTGAGAGATGTGCTTTTTATCCCATCAGCTATCAACCTTTACAAAAAAATCTATAACGCTATATAATAATACATTGTTAGCTAATATCATTTCACTTCAATTAAGCAAAAGGACTTGATGTGGATAAGCATTTAATATCTTGACCTGTTCTCTAAGTCATCTATAATGAACTTATTGAGAGGTTAATTTATTCAAAACTTAACAACTATGGAGTGTGTCCCAGTCGACTTCCCTGCACTTCTTGTGGTAAAAATATTTTGGCTAAGCTTTTAGACTTCCTATATTACAATGCATCTTGTCTTCCCTGGCTTTCCAACTATTCTCTCATTTTTTTTCAACCTCTTTTGCAGTCATTTCCAGTGTTTGCCTAGTATTATCATGACTTGTGCATTTGTCTGCCTCCCTTGCTGGGTAGCCATCCCCTAGAGGACAGATAATAGATCTTGCATATATTAAGTGTCAGATAAATGTTTTTTGAATTGAACTGCTTCTGAATTGGATGTTTCTGGACATCATCCACACTTGGCAAATACTTACTGAATATTAAGGGAAAATAGACTCTACCCACAGGAGTCTACTATCTTATCTAGGGAGAGAAGTAAATATACACACATATACACACACACACACATACATGTGTGTGTCTATGTATGTATACATATATACAATCATGTGTCACTTAATAACAGGAATGCATTCTGAAAAATGCATTGTTATGTGATTTTGTCATTCCATGAGCAGCACAGAGTTTATTTACGCAAACCTATATAGTAGAGCCTACTACATACCTAAGCTATATGGTATATAGCTTACTGTTCTTAGGCTACAAACTTGTACATCATGTTGCTGAATTGAATACTGTAGGCAATGGTAAATATTTGTGTATCTAAACATTAAAAAGGTACACTATAAAGTATTTTCATCTCATGGGACTGTTGTTGTATACGCTGTCCATCACTGATTAAAACATTGTTGTACAGTATAAACTGTATATATCAGCAAATATTAATAATGGAACAAAGAAGAAGTGCTTGTTCACACATTTAAGAAACATTTATTAAGTACCTTTGTGCTAAGTATTGTAGAAAACCCATATTCTTGTACTAGGTGCTGAGGATATGGTGACAAATTAGACAGAATTTGCCTCTCTTCTCATGGACTTCGCAGATGGTAAGAAACTCAAATCCTATGCCATGATAGTCTAGACACTTAATAATTTACCACTATGGAAAGTGCCCTGAAAGCGAAGAGCCAGGGCTATAGAAATGAATAATGGGGGCACATGACTTAGTTGGTAGGATCGACTGTTATAGTGGACACTGGGTAGACCATAGATGTATGTCACGGCAATGACTCCCCTCTCATTGTATACAGTCTTGGAACTGTCAAACAAGACGTTCCATTTCACAACAAATTAAGAGATTTGATATGCCCCAAAGTAGACAAGCAGGTGCTCTCTCCTGGGAAGCAAATTCTTGAGCTGAGTGATCCAAAGATTGAAAAACATAGAATGTGTCACCTTGTGGTGCCCCTGGAGAATACCCACTAGTTTCTACCACCTTGATTCCTAGAAAAGCATTGGTTACTGTCTTTTCAGAAAACTAGAGCTTTAGATTTTTCTTTGGGCACTGCAAGTCACCCCAAACTCCAAAACCAATTTTTTTATCTTTCTTTTGCTTTAGTAATAATTCATGTTACTCGAAGTTGGACAACTCCTGTAGGCTGGTATGTTCATGATCTCTAGGCTGCATTTAGACATTTTCTAAAATCGATATCTCAAAATCTGAACATAGAAAACATTCGAGGTGGGGCAAACTACATGACAAAGTATAAAATTTAAAAAAACAACAACAACAGAGTGACAATAGTTGTGTTTGGCTACGACTTTCTCTAATTGAAAGTAAAGAATTAGGGTTTCCTAGTGAAAAGCTGGGTGGGCCAGGCAGAGTATTAATAACATACTGAAATCTACCTTCTGAATTAGTAAAATTGAAAAACTTTATGAGAGGCTACATAGACTCAGAGTTCTAAAACTGTCTCTCATTCCTCCTGCTTAGTTTGAAATCCAGCCAGAGCACCCACCACCAGTCCTATGTGTTCTCTACTTAAGGGTCTTTTAGTGTACAGCTGATTCTTAAAGTACAGGTACTCTATGCATAGCCATACAATTATATGGTTACTCCCATTATCGCTTTCTGCACTACCCCAGAACTTGGAGGCTTACACCATGACAGCATTTATTTTGTTAACAAACCTACAATTTGGGCAGGGTCAGTAGAGATTGTACATTTCTGTTCCACTTGGTATCAGCTGTGGCAGGTCAAAGGTGGAGGGCTAGAATCATCTGAAGCCTTGTTCATAATGTGTCTGATAGTTGATCTCATGTTGGCCAGAACCTTAGCTTGGATTGTTGGCCAAAGTACTTGTCTGTGCTTCTCTATATTACTTGGGGCTTCCTCGCAGTGTGGTGGCTAGGTGCCAAGGGCAAGTATCGAGAGACAGAGAGAGAGAGAGAGAGGGAGAAGAAGAGGGAGACAGAGAGTTTTAGAGAAAGAAACATACTAGGTAGAGTCTAACTTTCATAAATCAGTTTTTTTCTAAATTGGCCTTGAAAGTCAATAACATAGCATTACTCCCACCACTCTCTATTAGAATTAGAATCGGGTCATTAAGGCTGTCCCATACTCGAGAAGAGGAGAATTAAACTCTACATTTTGATGAAGGTCAAGAAATTTATGAACAAGTTTTATAATGACCACAAAGGTAATATTCCTTCTACACATCTATTTCTATTCTCTCTCATAAATTCAAAAGAAGTAAATGAACTTTGGAGACAGCATCCTCTTATTAGTAAACAGATATGCTACCATGGGTCAGAAGATCTTGTTTGTGCTAAATGGGGATAACATCTACAACATTTAATGAGCATAATATCTTCTAGATATTTCTGTGCTTAGTTCTCCAGAAAGTTACCTTTCTTTTATCACTTTTATTTTCCTCACAGAGATTAAGAGGGTACTTTAGATTTTGGAAACTGGGTTTTTACCCAATAAATATGAAAAAAATAATATCTCTTCTCTGAGCATCAGAGACAGAAGGAAGAGAGAATCTAAAAGTCCACCATGCCCACACTTATGACAGAACGTTGACTGTAGCAAATGAAAATATATTTCCCAAACCTAACATACTAAGTTCAATACATTTCTCTTTGGTAATAACAGACAGAAATTTCAGTTATAATAAACCATTTCTGAGCCTTTATGTCTACCACTAGACATCCTAAAGTTGGATAGGCTGGTAAAAGAAAGTTGGTATATTTGAAGGTATTTCACATAATCATTGTTTATAAGAAGATCATCTGCACCACAACTTTCTAATAAATACTTTTAAATTAAATGAATTCTGCATTTGAGGATTTTCTTAGCCTCATAGTTTTTTTTTCTGATTATATCTAAGAGACTCCTTCTTCAAGCATCTTGAATTCTTGTAAAAGTTGATACCACATTTCTTAATGTATGATAATTTTTTTTAGAAAGAAGTGTCATCACAGGCAAAATGAGTATTCTTGGAGTTTTAGATAGAGGGATATGCAAATAATTTATACGTTTCTTTCTAGCTCTGTTGAGAACAATGTGGGAGCAAAAGCTTCCATCAAAACTCAGGATTACCTATGATTATTCTAGGTATGGACTCAGAAAATTAAAGCGAACTCAGTTTCTACCTGTTGTTCAAATATGACCAGACTAAGAGGTTTTTATTGAAAAAGATCATGAACTGAGTTTTGAATTCTTTTTATTATTATAAGAATTCTAGCTCAGAATCTTGTTTTCCTGGACCAATATCCTTTTCTGTCCCCCTAGGATGGAGTTTTGTTGGGTGCCAACCTTCACACACAGTGCTTCCAGGGATGTGTCCAAATGGGAAGGTGAGGAGGGTGCCAGAACATGTTGACTTCAGTGCATGAAACTATTCTCTGTAGGTCATGGCATGTGGCACAAAAGCTCTTTCTTGAAATTCAGTTAGAAGAATTTCATAATAAAGTAGACATTTAAGTGTGTACAAGCTCAGGCTGTAGTTACTATCTTCAGTCTTTCTCTAGATGATGATTGCATAGACTACCATTTTCAAAGTATTATTACAGAAGCCCCATGAGGTAGATGTTTACCAAAATTTGGCTGTTAGACTACAAGAATATACTGTTCATAGAATTATGAGCATAGTTTTCCTTTGCTAGTTAAAGCCTTATGATGACTTTTTGTTGATCTCAGAATAAATTTCAAACTCCCATAATATGATTTTCATGATTCAGATGATACTTAAAAATCTATCCTTTAATGCTATAAACATGCTGTAATAAAATGCCTTTCTTGGTTGTTTTTTCCATGGTTGGCATGTATATATGGACATTATGTATGTATAGTAAACAGTTTTCTATACAAACACATATTTATAGCAAGAGCTTAAATTTCTGTGAAGTATCTTATCATATGGGTATGCCATCATTTATTTTGTTAATACCCTATCATGGGACAGTCAGATTGCCTTTGATTTTTTTATTTTTATTTATTTATTTATTTTTTAAATTGGAGTCTCACTCTGTCACCCAGGCTGGAGTGCAGTGGCATGAACATAGCTCACCATAGCCTGAACTCCTAGGCTCAGTGATCCTTCTGCCTCAGCCTCCCAAGTAGCTAGGACTACAGGCTCATGCCACCACGCCAAGCTAATTTTTTTTTGTTGTTGTTGTTGTTGCAGAGATGAGATCTTTCTATGTTATCCGGGCTGGTTTTAAACTCCTGGACTCAAGCAGTCCTCTGCCTTGGCCTTCCAAAGTGCTAAGATTACAGGCATGAGCCACAGAGCTTGGCCTCCAATTTCTTAAACCTGTTTGCAGATAAAACTTTATTTACATCCTTAATCATTTCCTTAGGATAAAGTAATAGAAGTAGAATTACTAGATAATAGGTATGCACATTTTAAGGCTTTCCAGATAGGATATGCAAATTTATACAAACATTAACAGTGTTTCAAACCTGAACATATTCGAGACTATCAATTTTCTGATTCCTTTCAGGTTTATCTGACTTTTCTCATTATTTTTGGTCTTGGAAAATGTAGTGAGTGATAATAATATTTCTTTAATTTTTCCTGTCTGATTACTAATTGGGCTTGAATAATCATTTTGTAATTTGTGGCTATTCATAATTCCTCTGCAAACTGTCGATTTTTGACTTAGTTTATTGGGAATTTTTCTCTTTTCCTGTTTTGTATGAGCTCGTTATACAAAAAAGACACCAGTATTAATTTTTTCTATATTTTAGGAACTTTTTTTAGATTGTTAGATTAGAGCAAAGAAAATATGTTAACAAAAGTATGATGGATGGGAAAATGTTTTCTTTTATATTGGCTAGTTATTTGAAAACCAACAGTTTGTTTCTACATGGCAGATTATTAGAGTACTGTTTTAGTCAGGATTCTGGCAGGTAAGAGATAGCATACTCAAATTGGGTAAATTGAGGAAAGCTCGATAATGGCATTATTTACAGAAGTTTGGATGGTATGTAGGGGAACACCAGATATAGTGGAACTGTCTTCTCCCAAGCATTAGTAGCACAGTGTCCTTTTCACCCTTAGACTCTTGCCTTTTCCCTTTACCTGAAAGCGAACACCGAGAGGGCAGACACCAAAATCCAGAAAGAGAGAGTCACGTGGAAAAGCCTACCTCCGGGTTCGAGACCCGCCTGGGCAACTTGGCGAGACCTCATCTCTACAATAAATCAAAAAATCAGCCAGGCATGGTAGCATGTGCCTGTAGTTCCGGCTACTCGGAAGACTGAGGCGGAAGGATCCCTGGAGCCCAGCAGGTCGAGACTGCAGTGGCCAGGAGCGGCCACTGCACTCCAGTCTGGGTGGCAGAGTGAGACTCCAACTCAAAAAAAAAAAAGAAAAGCCTGCCTCAGTTGAGGGATGCAGCCATTCCCAGGAAGAATCCACAAGAAGGGAGACAAAGGAATAAATATCCAAATTTTATTTTCTTCCTACCTCCATTAACAAAACCCAACAGGACATGGAAGGACAAGAAAATACTTTAATATAGTTCAGAGAGGTCAGTCTCCTGGAACACTAAGCCAAGTGGAAAGGATAGAATTTGATCTGTAGGGACAGAGTTTCAACACAGTGAAATATAACTATGCTTCTGAAGTTGGTCTCAATTTCCCAACCTTAGCCACTTAACTGTTATTTAACATCTATGACCCTCGTCTGTAATATGAGGATAACCGCACTAACCACCATATATGGTGATATTGATAATTGAAGGAGTGAGAGCGCTTGCTGCAATCTTAGTGCATAGTATGTACAGTGTACATGCAATTGTGGGAGGGAGGAAAGGGTCTAAGGAAGGTGAGCTGTTGCTTTTTATGGATTTTTTCCCCCCTCTAATCCTCTTCTCTCCTTTAGCAATCCCTACATCTATCCTAGCCTGGTTGTTCCTTGAGATTCGGCTGGGTACCCGCAGTGTAAATTACTCTGAGATTAATCTAGTCCTTTCCTCAGATGTCAGCTAAAGAGTTTTTTCAGCAATGGTTCCCACCGAGCATTCAGACAGTCCTTTGCATCTACCTGTGTGTCCACCATCACTGACCACTAACCCAGTGAGGGTAGAGAGAGAGCCTTGGGTACCCCATGCAATGTCCCTAGATACTTGATCACATTCCCCCAGTCTCCGTTGGGGACATACCCCCAGGAAGTCTTCCCAGAGCTATCTTCATTCGCTCAGAGAAAGTATGAGATAAAATGAATGCAACCCCCCAAAGGAAGCATTTTTGTTTCTCACAATAACTACATGAGATGGGTCTTTTTTTTAATTATAAAGATGTGGGGTACAATTCAGGGTTAGGTATACAAACATTGATTATGCAGGTACCCTTGTTGATGAGGTGTGCTCTTCCCTCCTCTAGCAGTTTCCCTCAACTGCCAATCCCACCCGCCTCCCCTGACAGTTTCGCACTACTGCCAATCACTTTCTTATAGTGTTGTAATTGTTCAAGGTTCACTTATGAGTGAGAACATATGGTACTCTGTTCTTTGTTTCTGTGCTACATCACTGAGTATGATCGATTCTAAATCTATCCAAGTTGCTGCGAAGTCCATATGTTTGTCCTTCTTTATGGCTGCATAATATTCCGTCGTGTATATGTACCACATTTTTTAATCCAGTCCAGCTTCAATGGGCAACATGGTTGTTCCATGTTTTTGCTATTGTGAATAGAGCTGCAACACACATACGTGTACAGGTCTCTTTTTGTAGAATGATTTGAGTTCCTCTGGGTATATTTCCAATAGGGGAGTTGCTGGGTCATCTGGAAGGTCAGTTTCTAGTTCTTTCAGAAATCACCACACTGTTTTCCAAAGAGGTTGCTCTAGTTTGCATTCCCACCAGCAGTGTTTCTACATTCTTTTTTCTCCACATCCTCGCCAGCATCTGTTGTTATGTTTTATTAATGATGGCCATTCTTACTGGGGTTAGGTGGTAGAGAGATAGGTCTTTATTGGCTACTTGCAGACTTTTGTTTCAATGTTTGCTTTTTAGATAATGAAAAAAACAAAATCATTAACCCAACAAAATAAATGTGTGAAAAGGTTTGTGTATAGAGTATGCAATAGCACAAATTTATGTGTACTCTTCAGATTTCTTTGGGTGATAATTTGCAGCAGAAAGTATATCTCTTTTGGAGCATTAGTAGAAGAATTTCCCAATCAAAACTAGAAGAAAACTTCAAGTATACAATTGTAAACAAACAATTACTTCCCAAGAGTTTTTGTTGTCTTGCCTTGGGTTTCCTAATTTTCCTGTTACGTATTACTTTTTGAATGAAGTAAGAATAATTGTATATACTATTATTATCACTTTAATACCAACTTAGAGATACAAAATTGCTACATTTGGGTTTGTTGGTATTGATCCAAGGCACTGATATCTAGCCCGAGTTGGTATTTTGAAAAGAATAAATTCTGCCTGGTGAATAGTGGCATAATATGACCATGCATACAGTGAAGCGTTCCTTCCATCTCCTTGATGGGGATTTTAGCTTATTCTATAAAGATAGTTCTTGTGTATGAGCCTTTAACATTTTAATAAGATTAGTAAAAAGAATTGTTATTTTGATGAGTAATTTACATGGCATTTTAATTACTTGGAATAAATATTAGAGATGTAGGTCTGCAATATCTATTACACAGTAGGAAATGTGAATCATAAGTAGCATTACTAATAAAGTTATTATGACTTTAAATTATGTTTCTAATTTGAATCAATGCTTCCAGAGCTTAGAGAGGAGTCTAGTAGATCAAGGTAGATCTTGAAAAATTAAGTACCTGCCTGGGTCTACCACCAGTGGTATACTGAAGTCACTCATGCTGGCTCGCAAAGAGATGGTTGCTGTATTTTTAGAAATTTTGTGAGACAGTGTTAAACATAGGCACTATGAAGAATTATATAATCCTATGACTATATATGTTATATTAAAAACAAGGGTAATTAATACTGAAAACTCATCACTTCCTAAATATCATACTATATTTTATTACTACCTGTGCTCTTGAGGTTATTTACATCTTTTGGTCTGCATGGTAGAAATATCATGCAATGATGTGCTATCCTGCATATTTTTCTACATTCACTGATATCATCTTGGAAGCTTGAAATTGGTTATGGAGAGAATATTTATATCATGAATATAGGAAAATGCTTCATTTATTGTTTTGGTGATTGTCTAAACTTGAGAAGGTAATGGAGAAAATGCTAATAGTGTAGATTAAACTTAAAAGTGAGTTATCTCTCCAGGTATTATTAATAGCACAAAGTAGTGAGAAAAATAGTTTTTCAGTATTTAAAAAATATTATAGCTGGGCTCAGTGGCTCAGCCTGTAATCCTGTGCTTTGGGAGGCTGAGGTGAGTAGATTGCCTGAACCCGCGGGTTCGAGACCTGCCAGGGCAACTTGGCAAGACCTCATCTCTACAATAAATCAAAAAATTAGCCGGGTGTGGTAGTGCGTGCCTGTAGTTCCAGCTACTTGGAAGGCTGAGGCAGAAGGATCGCTGGAGCCCAGCAGGTCAAGGCTGCAGTGGCTGGGAGCGTGCCACTGCACTCCAGTCTGGGCGACAGAGTGAGACTCCAACTCAAAAAAAAAAAAAAAAAAAAAAAAAATATATATATATATATATATTATATGATTCTGCAAGGAAATCACTTATGTCACTGAATGAGTAAAGTTTCCATATACATCTTCATTATTTTACTTTTTGTCTTACTTGTTAACATAAATGAAAAATCAACCAACATTCAGTCAGAATGTTTGCAATGGAGTGAGTGACCTTTTGCTGAATCACATAGTAATCAAACATTTAGTTGACCTCTGATTTTGTAACACTATTGTTGGTGAAAGAATTATAAAAACTGATAGTGAATTTGTTTAGAATTTTAAATAATAGTATTGTATATTTTGTTATTATTTGTATACTGTGTGTTGCACATTCTTTGTATCAATTTTTGGTATATATATATATACTTTCCTCCCAGGATGCTAGCTGTTAAGTAGTTGCTATTATGCAATTAATTAGATATTATTAGCTCTAAAAACAGTTCTGGAACCTCTGCTGTCTTGGTCTTGACATATCAGTTTTAGGTTTGTGAGGACCCACAAAGACATTAAGAAGTTTTACTGTGAATTATTTAACCCCAGAAATATCATTATGACATTTGGGAAGGATTATTTCTGTAGCATTTTGCCTTCAACATCCATTTTTTTTTTTCTTAATAGAAAAAAACCCCTGCAGAAATGAGTACTTGGAAGGCCATAGTGAAGTCTTCAAACATTCAAAGCCTTTTTAAAAACAAAGACTGGACTTATTCTGGGTGACTGTAGAGGGCTTAACAAACCCCAGTGGATGGAAGTTGTAGGAAGTTGGATTGAACATAATGTAAGAAGAATCATATAATAGGTAAAACTGTCCAAAATCAAATGTGGCTTGTTAAGGAGGTAGTTATTTCTTCATCATTAGAAGTCCTCAAGCAGGGTTGAGAGTTTTTCTACTGACAGGATTCAGATGACCTTGGTGGTCACCCTTCCAGTTCTGCAATTTTATGAGCACTTGATTTCTCATTTGTATATTAAACCCAAAGCAGTAGCCAGTCCTTGTCAAACTGTCTGCATATTTTAAAACTGGCTGAATGCATTGGTTCAGAAATTTAAGAACTGAAATTCGTCTTTCAAATATGATAAAGGTAACTGAAAAGCACACGTGGTCATACACCACTTTTAAATAAATGAATTCAGGTAAAAATCCCATTGGAACAAATACCCTTACAAAGAAATTTCTATAACAAAATGTTTCTGTATAATGGTGGAAGCACATAGCCCCAAAACTTTATGATATGCTAACAGTAGATAATATATTATCATATGCATATACAATTGGTACTATTGCTTGATCACAAAACCTTCTTGTCTACTTTTATTCAATGTGGCTATTTTGTAGCCCAGAATAAAAGGCAGGGCATAGAGGTAACATTAAAAAATACTGTTTAAACTGAGTTACAACTGGCAAGTTATTTCAGTAAGTATCCTCATGAAATTGCTTAGAACATAAGAACCGAGTGGGTTTTTTTCCTTCTACTTTAAAAAATATATTATCCCCTCTAGGGGCCAATTATATCTCCCCAATCAGTGTTTTACTTGAAAAAGTTCACAGATCAAATGAATAAAAATGAAACTTGACTGGCACTCTGGAATATTAATTAGACTTGGCTACATAGCTATATAATAACTGTGTGCCGAAAGGATTTGTGTTGATTAGCAATGCTAATCAGATTTCTAAAGTTTCTGTTCCCTAGAGAAAAGATACTGCCATCTTAAGCTATTATGGATTAGATGTTTATATTTTAACCACCTAACTATTCTTGATTTTTATAAGATGGGTGAAATTTTTGAATTTTAATTATATTCTTACAGGAAAAAAAATATTTTTAAGGATCAGAAAGCTCATATAGATATCCTGGTTTTATCTTAGAGTAAGCTTGGAATACAAATTCCAAAGATACACAGGATAAACAAGGGAGGAAATTCCCCCAAAAAAACTGGAATTATTTTTTGAAGGCAGTGTCCCTTGTAGTACAGGTTTCCTTTGCTAGGACCCCATTAGCAAGAATGTACCAGCTAACTTTATTGTGAGAGGCTGTATTAAGTTTCAGTGAATTAATTTTATTTTGAAGAAGCTTTCAACATGTTTGTCCATTTCATGATGGATGATTTACATGAACAACCTGCCCACACCGCACTGAGTGTTCAGCAATCTTTGACCAAAAAAATGGGCACGCCCCGCCCTCCCTATTCATCTGATCTTGCCCCAGCAACTTTTTCTTGTTTCCTGGGATGAAAAAGTCCTCAAACGGAAACATTTTGCCAATGTGCAAGAGGTGAAACAAAAAATGGCAGAAGCACTAAAAGGCATAAAAATTCATGACTTCAAAAACTGTTCTGAGTAGTGGAAAAAGTTTCTCAGTAGGTGAATTGTGTCAAAGGGCGAGTGCTTTGAAGGTGACTGCATTTAAGCATGTAAGAATAAACACACAATTTTTTATAAATAAATTCTGGGTTTTGGGGGGAGTTCCCTCCTCATAAAAAGAAACATGGGGAAAACTTTTGAAGTATATTATTGTCTTGAGTTTAAATTCAGAAACTATGTTCAAGAAAGGGCCTGTTTTTGATGTGTCTTGAAAATACATCAGCATTGCAGGCAAAAGCCCAGGGAGAAAGTACCCTGGTTTCATTTTGTTTTGTATTTTATTGTGTTTATTTTTTAAGCTTTTGGAATAGAAATGAAAAACACTCTAAGTGAAATGAATGGGCAAAATTTGCTAGAACCTTAAAACACCACCAAACAATCTTATCCTGAGATCAGAGCTACTGGCTCAGAGGTTCATGGCCACAGAAGACGGGGCTACTACCTGGAGCAGCCCATCAAGCGAAAAACAAACCTTGTGTTTTCTCTTCAAATCAAAATAAAAGGGGAGGAGAATTTGCAAAGAGAGGAAATCATCAAAGAATTAGAACATTTCCTTCAAGTTATGTAGGGGAAACAAGAGCTGAAAGGAGCAGAGATAAAATCAGGACGCCTAAGGTTCTGGTCACTAATTCAGTCAACTCACAAAAGATCTAGATTATTTGAAGAACTGGATGGGATATGATTACAACTCTCTTCCTAGATTCGCTTTTTTAAAAAAATTCCAAATTGGCTCTTCAGGGATTGGGCCTCAAAAAGAGTTTATCTTTAGTTGCTATAAACTAGGAAAGTGCCTCATTTCTGCAAAATCAACCGTAGACTAAAATAATTTGTGAACACATGGAGTTGCTTAGAATGTAGATTCGTCAGCGCATATTTGCTTCCAACACAGTCCATTGCTGTTGGTCATAAGGCCTGACTGAAGGCGGTAAGTACAGAGAAAGGAGACAAATATGTTGTCATTACTGGGAAAAAAAAAGAAAAAAGAAATGTCCTTCTGGCTAGGTCCATAGCATACTTTTAAAACGTAAAAGTTAGCAGTGTGTATCTCCCTTTTTTTAAAGTTGGAGTCTCACTCTGTTGCCCAGACTGGAATGGAGTGGCATGCTCAGAGCCAGCCCAGTGTCAACCCGCTGGGCTCAGGCGACCCATCTACCTTAGCCTTCCAAGTAGTCGGAACACAGGAGCCTGCTACTACGCCGGGCTAATTTTTCGATTTATGGTAGAGATGAGGTCTCGCCAAGTTGCCCGGGCTGTTCTCAAACCTGTGGGCTGAGGCAATCCTCTCACCTCAACCTCTCAAAGTGCTGGCTGAAACATGGAGCCTGGCTGGGTGTATTGCTTAAATGGTTTAACTGAACACTAATTTTGGACCCATCAGGATACTAGGTGATACAGTTTACAAAAGAAAAATGCATGAATACATCAGTGTACATATAGATAAATTTATACTAAATATGGACGTTGAATTGCATAGGAAAAGTGCCTAGATTACTCACATACAAATAAACATTGCAAAGGAAGTTATTAGGTGAACCCAAATTTCTTTGTCATTTTTGTCATTAATAGTCATGTGATAGTGATGGTGATGGTAGTCATGATCATCACCTTTCAAGTGATACTAACAATCTTATCCATCTCACAGTAATTTAAATATGAGACAAGCTCATTCATCTCTTCTGCAGGGTTAGAATGAATATTTGACTATGGAATTTAGCATTTACCCTTCATGGGTCAATGGATAGGTGAGTCTTAAAATCTCTTTAGGTGGAGATTATTCTAATAGAAGCTTCCTCCATCCCCCTGCCTTTCAAAGACCCAAAGCAATATTCCATATTTCTTAGAAGAAATAAGTTCACATGTGGGGAAAGTACAGATAAACAATATCATTCACATGGAAATCATCACCTCAAGTTAATGAAAAGGTGGTTTTCTGGAAAAAAGATGGAACTGATTTTTGATGGTATTAAAGGAAGAAATCTTATTGAAAAAATTGTCATTGGTATGGTGCTGAATTACAGTTTTTATACCATAAAAATGAAGTTGTTAAACCTAACACCAAAGGAAGATTATTGTCTTTTAATGTTTAATAATAAGTTTGTTTTGTGTTGTGAGCACTGTGAAATTACTATCTGTGTCTTGGCTGAAAAGGAATTTAAAATTTTATAAAAGACACATAGCAGATTAATTAAGCACATACATATATGAGTATATATGTAGATAGGTGAGTAGATAGTTATGTGTGTATGTTCGCATTATATAGGCCTAAATTCCTTTGATTTACACAGGTATATAAATCATAGTAGTTTAGGTAGCTAAAATGCCCATTAGCAGTCAAAACATATATAATTAGCAGTTTATATTCCCAGTTATGAAAAGATAAGAGATATCCCCAATATCAGGTAGGCAAACCTTTGGGACTATTGGCCTTATTCTTCATTCAGCAGACAAGAAATAGGAGACCTAGATCAATGCCCGTGGTCAGATATCTAGAGGAAAAAGCCACACCTAGCCAAGGTCCCCTGAGCCTCTGTCCAATATTCCTCATCTCTCTCGTTATTATGGGGAGATGTGTCAGGGGGTGATGTGCAATCATGTCTTAACAAATTTCCATTTCTTTTCACCCTCATGCTACATATTAGCTTTTCCCAAAACAATCAAAGCTTTTTTTTTAAAGGTACCTTCAATTTACATTTCTTCTTCCTTCTCCTCTGCTCCTTGTTTTCTGGTACTTTGGGCTTCAATCAATGATAACTTCAACCTGGAGTCTCTCCTTGCTGCCTGTGCCTGAGACAGCCTGACCCTCTACCTCACATGGAGAACTTCTTCATGGCTTTCAAAGCCAGTCCAGGACTTGCCTAATCCATAAAGACTTGTGATTACATGGAGCTCTTAGAAGTGAGAGACAAAACCATATTTGTGAGATACTTGATGAGATAAAAAACTGTAGGAATCCCCAACTTGGGCTGGTGTGTTGGTTTTGAGGGAAAAGTGTGAGTTGATCAAGTTAAAGCTTCCGAAGCTCAGGTATCAGGTCTGATATGTTTGGTTTTCTGAATACCACCATTTTTAACTGGTAGAAAAAGTACAGCATTTGGCAAAAATAAAATGAAGTAAAATCTTTCTCTCTCTCTCTCTCTCTCTCTCTCTCTCTCTCTCTCGTTTTTTGTTGTTGTTGTTGTTGTTGTTTTTGAGTTGGAGTCTCACTCTGTCACCCAGACTGGAGTGCAGTGGCCGCTCGTGGCCACCGCAGCCTCGACCTGCTGAGCTCCGGCGATCCTTTCGCCTCAGCCTTCTGAGGAGCTGGAATTACAGGCGCGCGCTGCCATGCCCGGTTAATTTTCTGATTTATTGTAGAGATGAGGTCTCGCCAAATTGCCCAAGCGGGTCTCGAACCCGCGGGCTCAGGCAGTCCTCTCACCTCAGCCTCCCAAAGTGCTGGGATTACAGGCTGAGCCACCGTGCCCGGCTCTCTCTCTTTTAAAGACACTCTCTCTTTGTATAATATAGATCTATAGTCAAGCAACAACTACTCTTGCCTGGATTATGAGATGTTTTATTTGATTATAGATTAAATTCAAATTTGATTACTTATTATCATTTATAGTGACTAAGTAAGAGATTGTTCAGAGATTCAGTAACCCATTCACTGTCCTGCAATAGATATGGGCAAGGTTTATGCAGCAGACTTGCATCTCCATCGAGACATTATCTTTCTATTCCAACACACTCAGGGCCAGCTTTAGTTAAAATCGTGAAGGAAGTTGTCATTATCACTCACTACCATTCACTACTTTATTGAGTACTTACAAGGTGCCAGGCACTTTGCTAAGTACTTTTCATATATAACCTCATTTAATCCTTGCAACTCCTTAAAATAGATATTATCATCCCTGGTTTGCAGATAAGAAAATGAAGAGAGAAGCTATTTAATATTACACTGGTAGTAAACGAGAAAAGTGGGATTTGAACTTGAATCTCTCTGGCCTCCAAAGGCTTTCTCTTAGCCACTAAACTGCTGACCTGTGTAAACAATGTGCTTGGGTGTTTGGTGTCTTCCATTCTCCTTCCAATCTCTCCTTCATCTTTTCTATGACATCTTTCTCTCTTCCCTCTAGTGTCAGATACCCTGATGAGCTCTCTCCTCTAAATAAAAATCTTCAGATTAAACACACAAAAAAAATTTATACCAAGATTTTTATGTATTAACACTGCCCCCAGAGTACTTGAACATCAAGGAGACAAATTCTTAAGCAAAAGAAATTTTAAAGCTAGACATAGAATTTTAGCCAACAAGTCAGATAGATATTAGGGAATCCAGGAATGAATAAGGAACCTATCTTAATTTCTCTGAAGTGACATTATGCGGTGGTCACCTTTTCGTTTGCATGGTAAGTCTGAGAGAACTCCTTTCTTGTAGTGAATTATAGCCAGGAGGCCCACTTATATGGTTGCAAATCAATTTTGTACATTTTGAAAGATAGGTATATTTCAAGTGAATTCGACAGTGTGTACCCAGAAAATTACTTAAATAGCAAATAATTTATTGCTTCACTTGTTACATATTAAATCATTATAATCATAAATCTTCAGTGTGGTTGCTGAAAGTCTGGGCTTGGGTCTGTGGAACAAGTGAAAAGTAAACATGAATGACTCACAAGGAAGTAGAAACTTGAGTCACAAAATTATCCTTCCTGGAAAGCCAATTTCCATATTGTTGACATCAGAGGCTAGGTAAAATTAACCAACAAACTAAAACCAAAAGATGCTACAGCAGTCTTTGAGTTAAACACAGGAGATTGAACACATGCGTTTATTGTCACTCCCTTTTGAAACCCAACAAACACAACCATGATGGGATCCAAAAAGGTATAAACCTACCAGGGCAAAAACGAACAGGAAGGAAATAATCCTGAATTAGATATGTCAGCAAACTTTTGGAAGCAGGAAAATGGATGAGTAAGAACTGGCTTGGCTGAGTAGAGAAAGGTGAGTCCTTACTCCATGGGGGAAAAAGGCAACAAGAAAATCACATAAGGGCCCCTAGTCCTCTCAGGAACTGGAGCACCTCATATATTTACACAGGGAGTTTTTGGGAACAGCTGAAAGTTGGTTGAAAACTTATAAAGAGCAGTTCAGAACAAGAAGATATCTCCTGCTTCTCTCTTATAAGGTGAGGGATTCTTCCCCACAGAGGAGAAACAGGAGGCTTACTCTCTGGGGAAACTGAAACAGAGGTTCCATTCTCAGGATCACCAAGCCCAGCAAGGGGGAAACCCACAGGACTGAAAACAAAGGCTCTGAGTGAAAGTTGGATATATAGAAGTTGAACCATCAATTCTCTTTCCCTGTTCACCTTCTTACGACTCCTTGAAATAGATATTATCATCCATGGTTTACAGATAAGAAAATGAAGAGAGAGGCTACTTAATATTACACTGGTAGTAAATGAGAAAAGTGGGATTTGAACTTGAATCTCTCTGATTCCTTCTCAGCCTAATAGATCCCAAGTCAATAAATCCCACCTATGCTTATAGAGTGTCCAATAAGCTTTTTATTGCCTTTCTTTTAAATAACAACTGACAGCCAAGGATTACCAGGTATTTTAGGAAAACCTTCAATATGAAAGATAGATAGTAAAGAAACGGGTTTGAGAGGAGGAACTCTGAAAAAAATAGAAGCAATGCATACAGTAAAATAAAACTTGGAGAAAAAAATAATCTCCCAATAACCTAAGATACTACAATAAGAAAAGAATGCTACAGAGAAGAGACACTCAGAGGTCAAGAAAGAACTCTTGGAAATTAAAAAGTATGATAGCAGAAATAAAAATTTCAGTAGTAGTTTTCAAAGAGATATTTAGAGTCTACCAGTTGTTTTTAGGCAGTACACAGAAATTGAACATAGGATCCAAAAGATTGAAACCAGAACCAGGAAATTAACTGTTTGGTTAATATAAGCAGCAGAAGAAGACTGGACAAAAAGGAAAGGAGAAAATTAACAAAAAAATAATACAAAAACATTTTCTCATTAACAAAGGGTATGAGTTTCCAGATCGAAAGAACTCAGCACTTCATCATGAAAGAAAAAAGATACCACCAAGGTAAATCATTGTGACATTTTAGAAGACTCTAAACATGTTTAGAAACAACAAAAGGGCATATATCATAAATTGGTGTGGTGTCAGTTTTCTCAATAATAACTTGAGATGTTAGAAGACAACAGAGCAATGCTTAGATTTCTAAGTCCAGCCAACCTACACAGCAGGTGATAGTTTTCATTAGCTCGTGCTCAACTTTCAAAAAGTTGTATCTCCTATGTACTGCTTTTTGAGAAGTTTCTGGAGGATGTTCTCCACCAAAATGAGAGGACAAGTCAAGAAAGAAGTCCTGAGAGCCATAAAAGGAGATGCCACCCAGGAGAGAGGTGGAAGGAGTTCCTAGGAGCATGGTGGAAGCAAGGTCTGGACAGCAGCCAGTCCTGTTAGGAAGAGAACACTGGGATGCCCCTAGGTGTCTCTAAGGATCAGAAAGGCACAGTGAGTTGTCTGACATGTTCAGCAATGCTGAGGACATTTTGCAAATAGTTTGCAAGGAGAAATAATGATTTACAGATTGAAATTGCTAAATAGACAAGGCAATTGTTCATAACCAAAAAGTGTTAAGAAATAATTACGTATAATCATTATACACTGAGTCTCAATTGGAAACAATAAGCACATAATGATATTGATGTAAACATCACAAAATGATTTATTCAAAGATAGTGACATAATTATTGAGAGATATGGTAAAAAAGAGGAATGAGTGGAAGAGAAAATGGGGTAGAGAGTACTAAGCTCTCATCCTCCCAGAGAGAGCACTATAAATAATGACTAAAATCGTAGAAAATTAAGAAATAGCATGGCAAGCGTATTATTTAGAAATATGGGTGGGGAACAAAGGAGGAATAGGGCACCAACCAATGCAATACACTGTTACCTCTCTTTCATGACATTCCATACCTCTAATAAAAAGCAGCACAATATTATACATAATATATTTCTAGGGACCATGTCAACCTGTTGAGCAATGAAATATACTGCTTTTTAAATAGCTGTTCTATGATACAAATGGCTTTAGAGAAAACAAAATATAATTCATTGACAACTCAACAAGGTGATTGTTATATACTAAAAAGTTTCATCTATATTTCCTTTTAAAAATGTTGATTTTCCTCCAGTGTCATAGAATCAACATAGTAGGTTAATAACAGCATTTATTTTTAAAAATGGAATAAAATAGAATATTTCAGAATATTATGGAATAGAGTATTTGTGGCCCAGGATTTGAAAAATACTGCACAATTCTACTCCTGCTTAAAAATCCCTCTGTACTTTTCAAAAGCGTCAATCCTCACTGGAGTCTGATACAGTAGTGCCAAGACTGGTGAAAATCACATGAAATGGAGTGGTTTTGGTGCTCTGATTGACTTTCTGGCTAATTTGCAAGATTCTGCTGGACCACTTAACTAGCTTTTCCATAATTAAAAAAAAATTTTTATTTACCATGACTCATAGTGAAAAAGTGTCAGTATGCAGAGAATGGAAGTTAAGGTAGTTACTGTTCTATAAAACTTTTGTTTTAGTTGTATACAACGAAGGGGGGGCAGAAAGAGAGCAACAGCAAGAGCAAGAGAGAGAGAGAGAGAGAGAAAAGGATGCTATCAGAAAAGTCAAAAAGTCCCAAGCATATCCGCTAACACTATGATTTTAACACATGAATCCTAGCTGCAACAGCTACAAGTTGTGTAAACTCTGGTAAATTGTTTATTTTTTGTGAACCTCAATTTCCTCATCTATTAAGTGGGAATGATAGTATTTTCCTCATAGGATTCTTTCCAGGATTAAATGTGATAGTTTAACTTACCACATTTTTCCCAGCTCATGGCAGCAAAGGCCCTCAGTAGATGCTGGCTGTCATTACTCAACATACGCATATTATTCTGCCATCCAGACTTGCCTCTTGCCTGAATCCTTTGCTAAGTGGCATAATTAAGACTGGCAATTTATAAATGATTTTCTCAACTGGTTAGAAACGATGGGTCAATATTCTCTGTCAAAACATATGCTTCTCGTTATTGTTCTTCATTCATTACCTTGTAATGGTACATAACATGTTTACTGTTTTCTTATTTAATTTATGCTTTGGCCAGCAGATCTTTGTTCAGAAGTTTGTATGCCCACCCAGGAAGAAAAGATTAATGTGCACCAACTTAGTGTAGATGATGCCATATGCAGATTGTATTTAATCATCAGGTGTAGATAATGATAGTGATCATTGATAATATACCCAGGGTAAGGAATCTGATTCCATTTTCACTTTCAGACCTGATTTGTAATGTAATCTTCAGCCTATCATTTGAGGCTTTGGGCAAATAGCTGTTTTAAGAAATGTGTATATATATTTTGAAGAAGGATTCTACACTCCCTGAAAATCGTGCTTCAACTTACCTTTAATTCGTGAACTTCCCTTGTGTTTTTAGGACGTGGCTAATTTATGAAGTTCTCACAATTCACAAACACTGGGATTTGAGCACAGTACAAGGAGCAGCATGGCTGAGTGGAAAGATCGCATGCTGTTGTGTAGCCAGAAGACCTCTCAAAACCTAGCTTCATCCCCATGCCCCTGTGGGAACTTGGGCAGGTTAACTTCTATAGAGACTCAACTTTCCCATCAGTTAAATGGAAATATCCATAGACCACCATGTGAAGTTTGTAAAGTATTTAACACAGAGAACCTCATGTAGAAAAAGCAGTCAAAAATGTCTTTAAAGAGAGCACGAAGTGTGCATAAAATATCAGGAGGGAAGGAGTTTTCAGAAACTGGAATATTGCCTTTTCCCAATGCTCCATTTTCTGTTTTTTCTTTATTTTAAGCTGACTGCTTCTATCTTAACCTGCTTGCTGGTTGGGGTTCAACTAGGAGCCTAAATTGGGGATTTCATAGCTCTAAATACCCTTAATATTCCACCAGTTACACATTACTTCACTTCTATGATCCTCAGTTTCCTCACATATAACCATGTTTAGTTACTGAGCAGACCAGTGCTGGTGTGCAAAAATCAGCTGTCATGATGATTGACAATCAACGCCAGATTATGTAAATGAGTTATCCAGGCCATAGAAACAACGGTTTCTTTGTGCTGTGTGTAATGTGCACCTGCTCTGTCTCTATCATCTTGCCTGCCGATGGCAGTGAATACATATTCTCTAGCCCCTGGAGAAAATTGAAATGTTAGTTGCTTTCTCAGAGAAATATGAAAACCCAAAACACAGCCTTAAGTTAATAACTAAGGAATCAGGTGCTCAGAAAGTTGGTAAGAAATAGAAAATTTGTTTGATTAGATACATTTGAAAATAATATCTTCAATGTTCTTTAGTTTGGGCCTGAATTAAAACATCCACTCCTAAAATATAGTTCTTTCTCATTAAGAGTGATTTTCTCCGATTTTAGAAAATCAATTGCTTGCTAATTTGGGGCATTTTTAAAACTATTCTGGCGCTTTCTCTATTGTCCTTTTTGGCTTGACCAGGATTTAAAACACAATAACAGCACTTCTATTATCTCTTCCTCATTTTCAGAATGTCTTGGGTACTTTTAAGGTTCTATTATGATTTTACTGTCTCATCACAATGACGCCTCAGTTTCTTGGAGAGAGTTTTACCTTCCCTTGATGTGAGCTTTGGTCTATTTTTTATTCTTTATTTTATTTACAGTTACATAATCTGACATTTCAACAACTTCACACATGTCAAGGAGAAAAATCAAGTAACTCGTTTTAAAGCCTGTAAACTAATAATAATTGAAATGTATATGTGTGTGTATATATATTATGAATTGCACATGTGCTTAACCCACAGTAACTATACATAACTAGGAAACCAAAAATGTGCTACATTCATGCATACTCTTGTTCTACCTTAATTTCCTCATCTATAGAATGTTTTACTCTGAACGCTTTGGGAAACAAGGGTAATAAAAATGAATAGCACTTTAATTCCTAGTTAGTTAGCTATGAAATTCAGCTTGCTACTAAATTTCCACCAATATGGAAATTCTATTTATCTGTGCATGTATTCAGAAATGAAATTGCACCATGAAAAAGTAGTGTTCAGTGATCAACCACTACACCTTTTTATGAAATAGCCAAATTGCGTTTTGAAATAAATATCAATAACTTCCAAGACAGTGTGAAGACTTGCTGTTGTCATTGTAACCATTGTCACTTAGGTGACAGTGACTTGGAGATGTATTTAAGAGTTTAATTTTATTGTTCTCCTCCTACCAGGGGCTCCTACAATACTAAGGGCTCACACTGAGACCCCATGTCATAGAAGATTAAAAATAGATAACAGCTACAATAACAACAACCAAAACCCATCAGTCAAAACTGAGTCTTGCAAAACAAGCACATTCTGTGGATAAAAATCATGTGCCTCACAGAACAAGCCTGTCAGTGGCAGAGGGGAATCATGAAAGTATCATTATGTTCGTACAATCAGATATTTTCAGAAGTTGAGTTTGCCTACATTTTGACTGGGGTGATTAGCTGAAATACAGATAGATCCTTAAGCTTATGGTGAGTCTTTATTTTTATTTTCTTCCCTTTATATTTTTGTTATATTTCTGGTTGTGTATGGAGGAAGGTAAAGTTTAAATTGTCTATAAAAACATTGATCAATTTGCCAAAATAACTCAAGTGTGTGTGAGGCCTTTAATGTTAGATATCTGTTAATATGTTCATGTATTATATAATTTATATAATATATACACTTATAGATATGGGACCCTATTATAAAAATATCTATCATGATTCTTTTTGTTTTTCCTTTCCTTTTTAATATTACACTTTAAGTTCTATAGAAAAGATTTTTATTCACTTTACAAATGAAAAACAAAATACCACACGGCTGGACCTGAGATCTTGTACTAGACTGGTACTTATTTTGAAACTTTGGACCATGTATATGTGAGGTAGGCGTTTATATATCTGTGGCAGTATGTTAGCAGAAAGATTCCTATACAGCTGGAATTCGGTGTTAGATGGTATTTTTAAAGCTGAAATTAGATTCTCTGCTTTGATTATTCCATTGTGGGTCCCCAGTTATATTTTAGTGTCCTTCACCCTTTCCTCCTTTATTATTTATAACCCATACTCTTTGAGCAATGACCAGTACTAATCTGTAACCTTCTGTCCTTCTGCCTGATTCGCTGCCTTTTTTGAAACTCCAGATTGAAGCATATATTCTGAGAGTTTCTGTTAAAAAATATATTACATTTTTTTTCATATTTCTGAGTCTGAAATAAGAGTCAGTTCTGGGTTTGCTAGTCTCATTCATTTTCAGTAGGCCAGCTTCAAAAAGAGAGAGAAAAAGAGAGAGACAGAGAGAGGGAAAGTATAAAGAAAGCATATTTGTGTATTTTTTGCATTTATGATGTTATAATATCTCTCTCATGAACACACAAATATACTTTTGCATACACATTTATTAAAGAACATCTTGTTTGCTAGCTTAATGCACTGGGTCTTTCTTTCTTCCTTTGCCTTGCTTTTTCTTCCCCTCATCCACAGTAGCTGAACCTATATAATAATAAAAACAAAGAATAGCAATTCATTTGTTCTTGGTGTGCACTAAAAAGAAGTGGGGCATAAAGCAGCATTAGGGCAAATTCCCTGAGGACCAAAGACTCCCACTGGTTCCAGTCTCCTGAATGGTGCCTGTCCCTCCCATGCAGTTAATGACTGAAATGGGATCCATTGCCACCGGGAGCTTTTAATTTCTTTACATTGTTTAGGTTGCTGTGATGTGATGCAAAGTGACAGTTTCCATTCCAGTTGGGCTCATTATTAGCTCTTACATGAGACAGTGAGGACAGACGTCTTTATCTGCATGTTGGACCTAACCCTCATTGCTACGTAAACTGAATTCCGCTTTGACTAAGGTATAAGGTATATGGTACCGTGGGCAAATATGCAAACGATCTCACATCCAGAGAGATGAGGGAAAAGAAGAGGAAAGTGGAGGCAAGGTGTCCATTCTTCAGGATTCATAAACTGAAGAGCTTCGATTTGGTTAAGAGCCCCACTTGAAAGGCAGGGAAACTTCTAAGGAAAGTCCAATTGCAAGAAGGTGCAGCAAATTCAATATGTGGATCAGGATGTGGATACAAGATGCCTTGGTTTGTTCTATGTCTACTGCTAGCTGTCATATTTGGCCATGTGCTCTCTGTCATTAAGTAGGATGTTGAGTCAACCCACAGAGTTAAGTATGGGTTGTGAGGCTTTTTTGTTTTTTGCTAGAAATGGCTGCATGAACTGTAGCAAGGTTCATGGATTTCTGCCATGTCTAGTCTATATTTAGAAATAAAAATAATTAAATCCAGCATAAGATTTTTCTAAGCAGACATCAGTCAACAGCTGAAAGATGGTCCGAGTTCTCAGTATATTGAGCATTCAGAACTCTTTAACTGAAAGCTAACACTCTCTAATGCAGCATACAAGAAGGTTAAAACCAATTATGTATATAATTTTTCTTAAATGCACACAGAAATCAGAGATACACATAGATACTTGCAATCTGTATCAACACCTGCTTGCCTTCGAGGTACTTATTGAAATCAAGTGTAAGTAGGATAATTTGTTAGACCAGTATACTTAAAAAATAGATTGAAGACTTTAAAATCCGTGAAATACACTTTAGACTGTCACTGTCCAGTGGAGATTAAATGCAAGCCATGTATGTTATCTTAAATTTTCTGGTAGCCACATTTAAAAAAAAAAAACTAAAAAGAAACAAAAGAAATTAATTTTAACAACATATTTTATTTAGCCTCATATATAAAAACTATCACTGCAAAATGCAAATTAAAATTGTTCATTTGATAGGAATAAACAATGATTAATGAGACATTTGTACTTTCTTTTTGGTCTTAGTCTTTGGAATCCAATATGTAGTTTACACTAACAGCACATCACACTTGGACCTGACACATTTTAAGTGCCCAAAATCCACTGCAATGTGCAGCTGTTTTACAGCACAGCATAAGACAGACATAGTGACTCATAAGAAGCTCTGGGTCCTTACCAAAAATAGGTCTATTTTAGAAATAATGAAGAGGATCTTCATAGTATCTTGGTTAAGGCAAGCAAGATTCCTTCATTCACTTATTCATTCAGGCCATATTCAGGGTATACCATATACTAGGCATCGTAATAAAGAATGGGGACCACATATAGACGTTAAAAATATAAACAAGGTCTCTTTGATCATGGAGCTTACATTCCAGTTGGGAAAACAGAAAGAAAGAGACAAATAGATACATAATCCATCAGACAGAGACAAGGACTATGAAGAAAAATAAAGCAAGGTGAAGAACTGAAGAGTGATGGGGGGGCCATGCTAGATTGGAGGGGGCTGCTAAGGTGTCCCGTAAGGGAACATTTTAGCTGGGACCTGAATGAAGGGAACGACTGAGTCATGTGGCTCTCTGGGGAAAGATTGTTTCAGGAAGCAGCTGCAAAGGCCCTGAGGCAGGAAGGTAGATTTTATATGATTCTTTAAGCCTATATTAGAACTTTAATTTACTCTAAATAAAATGGAAAGCCATTGGAAAGTTTTGAGCCAATGTGTGACAAGATCTATCTGAATGCTTTATGAAGAAGTGGTTAAGACAATATCATGTATATGTATACATATTTTCAAAAATTTATTTCCCCCTTAATCATATTATTTCTCCATGATTAAATGTAGTATTTAATTCCAAACATTCCTGGATTTTACTCAAACAATGCTATCATTAACCAAGAAATTAATGGTGAGATGTGCTTCCCACATATAGATTCTAGACATACATCGCATGGAGGGCTTGTGCAGAGATTATGCAGCTAACCTGAACATTAGCAAAACCTGGTACACGTGGATTACTTCATGTAAATGGGTTACAGTAGATGTTTATCTTAATTTGATGATTATCAGTGAGAAATATTCCTGCATAAGGGCTATATGTTTTGATTTATGTCATATAACATTTTTTACTTTTTGATTTTTTGGTGTGTAAATGCAGAATTCTAGTTTACTGTCAGTCTTTACAGAAAATTCTGATTATCATCAGTGACAAATGTGTACAGGATGAAATTGGTGGTATTTTATTCTTATTCAACGTGTGTATTGCTGGGAAACAAGAAAGAAAACCAAAGATATTCAGTTGCTTGGATCTATGATCGCCATGCGTTCTCAGGGAGGCTGGCAGCCAGATATAAACCATTTCTTATCTCCTATTAGAATCACAAGTTATTCCTGGTCTCTGATTTAAGTTTTCTGTAGAGTGAAGCAAGTACATTTACCTCTGAAAAGGAATTCAACTGAAATTCAGTGGGAGAATATTGGACTCTAAGAGCAAATCTCTTGCTAGCATCCTTATTTAGTAAAAGACTCTAAATGCAGTTAGGAATAAATTCAGGATTAGGATAAAAGTAGATATTGCTTTTGGAGTATCATGGAGAAAATAAACATATCTGAAATGACATGAATTCCCCTCAGGAGTTCAGACTGAATGAAAGGCTGGCGAAGGATTCAAAGGGGAGGCTCTTTATCTAGGTAATTGGTCATTTCTTAGTGTGATCAGAAAAATTGTCTTTGAGTCGTGTCTGGCCATCATTTCTCTGCTTCCTTAGGAGAATGGCTTTCTCCTTGGGAATCTCAAGGTTTAGTAACACCAAGGAAGTTGGTTAGAATTCCAAGCACTATGAGAGTAAAAATTATGCCTTTCTTGTTCACCATTGCTTCCTTATTGTCTAGAGGGATGTTTAGCATACAGTAGATGCTCTATAAATATCAATGTGATAAAATTTGACCTGAACTAACAAATATAAATGATTATTTAGAAAAACCTGGAGAAATGCAACTGATTCCTCTCTTCCTCACACCTTCCCAAATCCTCACCCTCAGTTTAACTGACAGTGGCAAATAAAATTTGATTTTGAGGTAATGGGCAGTATTTGGCATTTAACCTTGGTGGCTGCTTGACAATTATAATATCATACTCAAACTAGCAACCATTTTTTTCACGTGTCTATATGGCTAATACATAGATAAATTTCTAGCTCCTTACAACATTATTTTAAAACAAGATGAGTAATTTATTTATATAGACAACACTTCAAACTTTAAAGGGAAGTATTATAATTAATAAAAATAAAAACTTCTTTTACTAAATAAAGATGCTAGCAGGAGATTTCTTCTTAGAAGACAATATACTCCCAAACTTTAAAGGAAATTATAATAATTTTTAAAAAAAATTTTCACAACATGGACTTAAGAAAATTATCATTATAAAAAAGGAAAGAAAGGTTAATGTGTGTTTTAATGTCTTTTCCTTACTATAGAATCATTTTTATTAACTGTGGAAAAAATTATACTTCATATCAGATGAACAAAAATAAATGAAGGTAGCCAAATTCAAATGACTTCCCACCACGTGGAAGGCAGGGAGCCTATGGAATGGAGACTTGCATTTTCCCTTAAGGACTCCACTCTTTCAAAATAGGCTGCCCGATTTAGACACACATGGGCCATCCAATTGACTTTGTTGACAATGCATGGAACTACATCACAGCTGTAGAAAATTCACTTGAGAGAAGTTATGTAGGTACAACCAGCATGCTGAGCTAAGCATGCCATGGCTTGGAATTTTCTGATTTAACGTGTTTCCTTATCTCCCTACACAAAAGTAAAATGAAACTGCATACAGCAAATTAGGGACTCCCTCACACATTTTTTTAATGACTGTTTAAAGAAAAAGCAGTTCCACAAATATATGTGGAAAAGTCACTTGATCACAATGAAGTTTATTTCTCAGAACAACTTTTAAAAAGATGTGCGTGTGTGAGTCCCCCTGCCCCCCAAATAGGAAGAAAAGTTGTTTAGAAAATGTGTTGCTGGACCATATCCTAAAATTCTTTGCATTTCTAGATGCTAAGTAGGGTCTGGGTGGGATTGTCATTCACCCCAAATGAACAAGTGGTATCTGAAAAGGCACTGTTTCATGAAAAGGGCCCACTTGGGATTTCGTGGCGTCGGCGTAGAGGAGGAATCCGGCCGCCTCCGCGTTCCCACCTGCTGCCCGCGGGCTGCGAGCGTCGTTGCTGCGTCTCACGGATGCAGGTGAACCCAGCGCTGAACCACTTTCACAGTCCAGAAAGCATGACATTCCTTGTTACCAGTGGGAGGAAAGGCTAATTGAGAAGTGTGTATAAAGGCTGTAATGAGTAGCATTTACATGTATTGATTAGAAGTAGGGCCACCGTTTCTCATTTATCACCACCAGCAGCTGTGAAATTTTCCCCACGTCGATTGGCACGGCTCATATTCCCGCTCCTCTGGTCCTTTATTGCTTTTTTCCCCCTTCCCCTCCTGAACCAGAGTGCTGATCCACCAGCTGGAATGGCCTGGTAATTACTCCAGCTCCTCCACCAGCTGCCACAATTGCCAAACCGCTGGAGTGAAAAATTCCATCCCGCATTTCCGATTTTTTACATTACCATTGCATAATCATATTTGACGAATAATTAACCTGGGTTAATACTTCAGGGAGCCATTTGCAAGTAAATTGATAAGCTGAGTGCTGTAACGGCTCACAAGGGCTGAGGACTTTGGCGGTAGCACACTGCTGCTAGGGCCTAGCTGCCATCTGGGGTGTATTCTTTCTGAACCCCCAAAATGACCAAGGCTGTCAGCTTTAAGAAGAGCCCTCGTCCATGACTCAGCTGAGTCGGAGGAGTAAAGACCTTAAATATAAGGTCACCTCGAATGGCTGAAATCTTTTCTTTCTTAAAGAGCTAGGCTCATCCATATCCTGGGTGTGAAATGGGTATTTCAAGTACCATAAGTCCATTTTGAGAAATTTTCTAACTCAGGAGGTTGTGGGTTGGTATTTGGGAAATATCAGACTTTATTTTATTATCTGATCTCTCTCCTGCACAGTGGAGAGGCACCTTGGACAGGTCAGAAAGTTATTTGCTTCCCTTCCTATGAGTGGCATGCATGTTGGAAGTAAAGGATATATAAATGCCAGACAGAAGGAATGGCTGAAAGTGGTGGATAATGACCATATTTCCAGGTCAAATATAATTTGGCTGGCCATTCTGGAAAACTTTGAGACTAAAGCAAAAGAACAGTTTTAAAGTCCAGCCATCTGAATTCAAATTTGTTCCTAACTCCATTTGCTGTGGTCAGTTAGAATATTTAACTCTTTAAAAGTTGCTTAATTCTAATAACTCCCAATTTATTTTCTCCTTACCCAACCATTTTGGGCCATGGTCTTTTTCAAGGTGAATCAGAGGAGCAAATGATAACCCCATGATTTCAGAAATAATATTTGTATTATTTGCTGTTGGGCTTTGGTATGTGAGCCGAGTATTCTTAAAGTGGAATCGGTGTATACAAGCTAGGTACAAAGTCAGCACTCAGCATTTGTCACCATGTGAGGTGTAGCAAGGAAGAGCAGTTCCTTTCAGACTCAACTGTAACACTAAGTGAAATCAATGGCCAAACAATCTAACACAATTGGTCACATATTGATAGAATTAAACACCGCTGTTAACGTGACTTGTCATTGATCTGACAAAAACGGAGTTCAGGGTGGAAGTAGCCTGAAGCCTTTAGACTCTGTTTATGGAAAAGAGACATGGAGTGAGGATGGAAAGAGGAAAGGGTATGGGAATTATTTTCCTCCATCTACTTAAAGCATAGTTTTTGTTTTCCTCAGTTACTATGTTTTACTCTGGAACATGTTTTCAGGACGTTGAGTTTTTTTGTTTTTGTTTTGTTTTCCATTGGTGACATAGAAAAAGGAACTAGAAATACCTCATTTAAAGTTAAGATATGTTAAGCTAATATTCATTTAAAGACATCTTTTCGATGGTGTGTGAGATTATCTCTTTGACAGAAGTTCTGTAGATTCTTAAGGACAGTGAAACAAGTCAATACAGCACATAAAACACCTTCTGCTATATCCCATAGCTCTGCCTACAAGCAGTGATCTGCTTGTCAGATATACATTCTGAAAGTGTTTTCCATCGTTTGCATGCAATCAGATAATATTGCAAACTACTGGGGCCAGTAGAGCCTTGCCGTATCATTCCTCGTCATACTGCCTCGGAGCGTTGTAGTCAGCTGTTGCTGGGGCTCCATCTGCCACAGGCACGTATGTGACTAATAAGAGAATGTCCCCCTGTCAGAGAGAGGCAGCTGCTGCGTGGAGCCTGTGTGTTGTGGTTTGAGTCAAGAGCGCCCACATCAATCGCTGTGATTTCTGAAGTGCTGCATAAGAGGGAGCAGGGCTGTGTCAGTACCTTGTCACTGCAATGAAGAGTCAAGAGAGTAGATGTGTTTGAGTGGTTGGGTCTCTTGCTATCCTGGGTTTCAAAATGATTGTGGGTTCACTGGTGAACATACTCAAGGGTTTGAAAAGGAAATATTTTTCTCTATGATGTAGCCTATTCAGATTCTTTAAAGCACTCTCACAATCTATAATTACTTTACACATCTAATTGTTGACCAGTTTAATGTATGTCAGCCCCAGTAAATGAATACTCCATGAATACAACAGCATTTTCTGTCTTGTTCTCCATGGTATCAATCTAATGCCTACCCAGAGGCAAAGCCTTAGCCTGTGGCTTGGTAGATTGTGCACTGCACAACTCCAAGGGGTGATATTCACATAGGCCATGGTGTACCAGCCTGGGTACGTTCTACATGGCAGCCCGGAGGGGATAGAACATAGTAGGACCTCAACAAATGTCTTTGAAATAAGTGAATGCATTTTATCTTATTTTTCTTATGTTACAGTGGACAGACAATTCCACTCACATTATTGCTGAATAATGAATAACTAAGGCAATGATTCTTTAGTATACATGAGAATTGCCTGCTATGCTTTTTAAAACACAAATTGTTAAGCCCCACACCCAGGGCTCCTGATTCAATAGGTCTGGAGTGGGGTCAGAAAACTTCCCAAGAGCTGCTGCCACCGCTGGTCTATGACCACACTTTGAGAACCACAGAGAACCACTGCTATAATTCCCACAGATCACAGTTCTTCCCTTCTTCATTCTATCTTTCACATTTGAGCTCCGGTGTTACTGTTCTAAAAGTCTGATCTAAATGTTTGATGACTCTTTGTGTCTATAGCACAGTTTAAATGCTTTCATGCAATGCTTAAAGCCATTTGCCATTTTGAGAGTCACCAGTCCTCCTGCTTTCTCATCCCAAGCTGGGTGTGCAAGCTCTAGGCACACTTAGACGCATGTACCTCAACTCTAGCTGTATATCAGAATCGACCTATGGAGCTCACAGAAAGTACAGATGTCTGGGCCTTGCCCTAGAGATTCTGATTCCATAGGTCCCGGGTGAGTCCTGCAGTTTTTAAAAGCTTCACAATTGCACTAAACTACCAACATATGAGATGTTGACAACATACAGTCAAAAGCAAGTTCATAATTTTGTAATCTTTCCTAATAAAAGAAGAATGAATAAAAATAAATGAAATAGGCAATAATCTTAAAAAGTTATAAAGGGAACAATAAAAAAAGAATTTATAGACTGAAATAAAAGTGAATATAAGAGTAAAATTCAGTAACTTAGAGAACTAAAAACAAATAGAAAGAAAACTAAATCCGGGAAACAGATCTTGAAGAAACTAATAAGATACAAGCCTCTGATAAATATATGAACAAATATATGCCAATAAATTTGAAAATGTGCGTGAAATGAACAATTTATAAGAAAGCAATTATGAGCAATGTCTCAAAACTTTCAAAAATACCAAGTATATTATATTAGCATAGCAAATATTTATCAACTACTTACTATGTACCAGGTGTTGTCCTAGGTAGGGGTCTAGTGGTAGACATAATAGGCAAAAAAAAATCTCAGCCATTATATAGTTTACTTTCTATGAACCCAAGTGTCAAACTCTGATAGCTCACATGAAGAGAACAATCAACCAATCACATATATAAATAAAGATGGAAAAATGTAATTACAAGACCAGGAAACTATATTGAACGTACATTAAAAGCATTACTCATCTATAGTCATTTCAGAACTATAATGATAGTTTAATATTTAAAAATGTATTAATATAATGTATCTAATCAATAGGTTTACTAATTTTTAAGCTGTTCATCTCAGTAGATGCTTAAATGATATTCAATAAAATTAAAAATCTATTTCTGAAAAAAAATCTTGAAATGCTAATCGGAGGATATTTTCTTAACCTGATAAAGTATATCGGAAACCAAGAGCTAGCATCGTACTTCATTGTGAGACAATGGAGGCATTCCCATTTAAACAGAGATAAGAGATGAATTCTCACTGTCACCATTGTTATTTAGCACTATCTGAAAGCTAAGACTAATACAATAAACCATGAACATAGGAATAACTACAGGAAGGAGAGGTAAAATTATGCTTCTATGATGACAGTATGATTAGACACACCTTGGAAATCCAGGGCAACAGCTAAATAATGTTTTGAATTAATAAGCAGGTTCATCAAAAGTGAACTGCTGCAGGATAAATATATGAGAATCAATGAAGTTTCTATATAAGAGTAATCAACATGTTAGAAGATATAATGGCAACTAAAACTATGAATTATCCAGGATGTGCGACACCTATGTGAAGAAAACTGAAAAATTTTATTGAGCAATATAAAAAAAGATTTGAATACATGGAAATGCATAATGCATTCTTGGATGAGAGTACTGTAAAATAAAATGATGTTGCTTTCCCCAAATTAACAGTTTTCACATAATTACAATTAAAATCCATATGGGAATTAGGTTATATTAATTTTGAGGAGGGCACAAACAGTCTATAGTAATAAGTTTATCCAAGATTTGGCAACAAATTAAGAGACTTTCTTATCTCTTCTCAGAGTGAAATCTAACTAGAACTTTAGTATTTCTCAAGAGTGCAATGTCATTAACGATGCAGTAATATGGACATACACACTGCTTATAATAACATAAGATGATTTAATCTTTATGGAAAGTAATAGATAAATTTTCATATTTGTAATAAGAATTTGAAAAATATCCTGGCAATGTATGCCAATAACTTAAAATATATTTTTATAAAGTTCTAACTAAAAAAAAAATCCATATGGAACTACCTGGTTAGCTTGACAAAACCTAAATATAAAATAACTAAAAAATTTCAAATACTATAAAAACTTTGAAAAGTAAGTTATTTTGGTGGGGTGAAGTAGGACTACCCTACTAGACACTGAAATGAGCAAATAAACACTGGAACTGCAAGGTACTGTCTCAACAACTAAAGGTCAAATCAGAGAACAGTTACAGACACTTTTGAGACAGATCCTAGGATATGCGAACGTTCCAGGCGTGTGATCAGTATACAACAAAGTCCTGGGGCATAAGGGTATGGGCATGTTAAAGAACTGAAGTTTGATGTGGCTGAGGTATAGGTAAGTTTAGTACACAATGGTACAGCCTTTTAAGAAAGTAATTGTAATATGCTTACAAAATAGGCAATTTTAAATATATGTTAAATAGTCCTTTTTGACCAAGAGAACCTTCCTCAAAGAATCTTAAAAGGAAGTGATCCAACATGTAGATCCGTTATTTAGAGCAGAGATATCTCTTACAACATTGTTAATAGTACCATTGAAACTCAAAATAACTTAAAAGTTAGCTTTAATTTATTGCATATTTTTTAAAAGCTAAGGAAGAGG
Organism: Carlito syrichta; assembly: GCF_000164805.1. Lineage (NCBI taxonomy): Eukaryota > Metazoa > Chordata > Mammalia > Primates > Tarsiidae > Carlito > Carlito syrichta. The sequence continues at coordinate 565,788 of NW_007246048.1, forward strand.
ATTTGGAATGTTCACAACACCAAGAAAGGATAAATGTTTGAAGTGATAGATATGCTAACTTCCCTGATTTGATCATTACATGTTCTATTCATGTATCAAAATATCACTTTATATCTCATAAATATATGCAATTATTATGTGTGAACTAAAAACAAAAGGGAGACTAAATAGGCCAGATACACACACAAAAACCCAACTTCAATGATAAACATCAAGGAATATGTCCAATAAATTATTAAAAAGCATTATTTGAATGACCCAAGTATATTGTTAAATAAAAAAGTAGGATTCAAAACGATATATACTCTGTAATCCCATACTTAAATCTATATGCATACATGCAAAATATAGAAATATATCAAATTGTTAGCAATGATTACTTTAGGGATGGTGAACTTGTAGATTTTTTTATAGTTAAAAACTTTTAATTTTTCAAAAATTTTAACTGATTATCACAAAATAAATTTTAACAACCATAACATAAACACAAAAATTAACATTAAGGATACCTCATGTCATTTCCTGACCCCCTCAACTATCACATCTTTAATGAATTCTTCAGGAATTCCCCAATCAGCATTAATCTTTATAAACTCCATGTGTCTCTTTATGATCCTATGCATCACACTCCTGGGTGAGTTATAGTTCAATGAATGCATATTGATCTCCACCACTTATTTCTAGTCTTCTTGGGGGTGTAGACCTTAACTAAGAAGTCCCTGTGAGAAACATCACAAAACCCTGGAGAGAGATGTCCTCAAGCATATGGTCATGTGAAGAGACCTATCCCTAATGTGGGTCTGAGGAACGTGAGTGCAAAGTCAACAAATGTCTTTATGTGTTGTTCCAGGAATTGGGGAGTTGTCATATTTTGTTATTAGTTTAGGTGACGGTACCCCTCTGCATGCTTCTTGAATGTAATGGGACAGTATATATATAGCAATTAGAAGAAAAGTTTTTAGACTTTAGACCTTGGAAAAATTAATCCCTATGAACCTCAGTTTTTTCATCTATAAAATGATGAGAGCAATATTATTTACTGGATGGATGGTGGTGAGAATTAGATGAGATGATGTAAGTTTACAGGCAAAATGCCCAGCCCACGATGGATCTGTCACAAAATACACATATCACTAAGAGAGTTCTACTATTTACAACGGTCTCACCGGCACACCTCATCTTTCTCTTTCTCATCATGGAGTCAAAATTTGAGGATCTCCCCTCTCCCATCTCCTCTTTGATTCAACCTACTACACTATAATTTATCACCTGTCGGGAGAGGGCGCTATCACTCATTGCAGGGTTAGTTTCATGGGCATAGGGCCTGTGCATTCACTGGACCCATGCAAAGAAGGGCCTGCATGTGGTCAAATGCTCTACTGTCTCCATCTTGAACTTGTTTTATCAATTTTGAACAAGAGGCCCTGCAGTTTCCCTTAGCACTGGGCACTGCAAATTATGTAGCCAGCTCTGTTCAGGAAGCTGTCCCATCTTACTGATCCCCTAGCAGTTGCTGAGCGGTTGTGCTAACCAGCAGGACTATCATAGTTCCTAGATTATTTGAGGCATTAGGGGTGTTTGACTTGTCTAACTTTGCTCATATGTAATATGAGAAACAGCCTTTGCCCCAGAGGGGCAGTATCTTGGTAGACTGAGCCTAGGGCATCATTTCAGTGCTGATGGGCTGGTGTTTGGCTGCTGATTTTATGAAGTCTGGTTTAGATCTCCTTGTTCTACCTACACTGTCTGTTAGCCAAGTTATTTATAGGAACAGCCACCCCTCTTTTGCCACAAAAGCTAAATGCTATTTGTTTTATCTTGGCTTTATAAATAAATTGTTAAAAGCCACATTGCTCCTGCTTTTGGTGGCCTTTGCTGTTTTCTAATCGTGATACTCTGATCACTTCTCTGCAGGCTTGGAAACAGCTTCCACCATTATCTGTGCTCGGATTCTCCTTCTCATGTGATGATTATTTCAGGATTTTCGAGGGAGTGCTTTAATGTGCAAACAGAAGAGGATTTCTTTGAATCAGGGCATATTTCTGAGTGATTCTGCATAGCCTCTGAATCCAGAGAGAATGGACAGGAGGGATGTAGCCCATGTTCCTGGCTTGGTCTGTGATTTGGTCTTGATTTGCAGGTTGATCCTTCCAGAAAGACATTTGAGTCTGGCTTGCACTGAACAGCTGTTCTACGCCGGGGAAAGACTCAAGAATAACAGTGGCTAGATGATTTGAACAGGGTTAAAAATCAGATGCCTGTGCCATTTTTATAGGACGCTGAAGGAGGCAGAAATTTATGGTGGAAAAAGCATTGGGAACAGAATTAGTAGACTAATACTGCCATTAACCAGCTGCCATGAGATTCACTCTCTGAGCCTCAGTTTTCTTCACATGTGAAGGGTGATATGGTTATTTACCTTCCCTTCCATCATGGGGTTATTGTAAAGATCAAATGAGATGGGGAAGAGGCCTTTGTAAGCTGTAGAGTACTACCAATTTAGGCACAGCATCAAAACTTATTTCCATTTTCCACCTTGATATCCCTCTACCTTCCAGGTTTTTAAATTTTTAGATTTTTTAAAAATGTTATTATTAGAGATATAGGAAACAAGTCAGGAGTAGCTACACAAGTAGGCTGCATGCAGGTGAAGTTTGGACCTCCAACTGGTCCTCACTTCTCCTGGTTTAGGACCAGGTACCCTCTGTGTTGTTAGGAGCCCCCCCCTTCCTCTTTCCCTTTCCTGGCAGGGCCCAGCAACTGCTGATCCCTCCCTTGTGCTAATGTGATTAATGTTCAGGTCCCACATATGAGTGAGAACATGTAGTGCTTTTGTTTCTGTGATGGATCACTAAGTTTGATAGTCTCCAACTCCATCCAATGTGCTGCGAAGTCCGTGATTTTGTTCCTTATGGCTGTGTAATACACCCTTGTGTGTATGAACCACATTTTCTTTATACAATCCACTTTCAATGGGCAGTAGGTTTGGTTCCTGCCTCCCAGTTTTAGGATCACAGGAGTCTCTTGGCAGAGGGAATAGCAGGTGCGGAAAGACTTGAAGCTAAACTGGCACCATTTGTCTGTGCAACTGCAAATAATTCCAGAATGGATGGGGCATATAAGAGGTGGGACGGGAGTGTATTAGTTTCCTTAAGAAAAAACTACCACAAACTGGGTGGTTGAAAACAACAAAAATATATTCTCCCACAGAAATATATTCTCCCACAGGCCAGAAGTCAGAAATCAAGGTGTCAGCAAGGTTGAGTCCCACTGGGGACTCTAGGACAGAATCTGTTCCTTGCCTTTTTTCAGTTTCTTTTGACTGCTGGTATTTCTTGACTTGTGGCTGCATAACTTCAATCTCTTCTTCCATGACCCATTTCCTCCTCTTCTGTGTCTGGTTAAATTTCCCTATGTCTTCCTCTGTTTAGTATCTTCTTACATAATCCTAGATAATCTCCCTATTTCAAGAGTCTTAACCTTATCACATCTTTGAAGACCTTTTGCTGTCATTACATTTACAGGTTCCAGAGATTAGGAAGTAAACATCTGTTGGGGGTGGGGAGCATTATTCTGCCTACCATGAGGAGAAGGATGGAAAGATCTTGAAAGATTGTTAAAACTTGCTTAGACGTTTGGGATTTATCCTGAACGCAATGGGGAGTCACTGGGGGCTTTTAAGGGTCTGTGGAGATGAACTGAAGGGTCAGGAGCAGAGGCAGGAAGCCCAGTTAGGGCACTGCCACAGCACAGCGGTGCATGTCTGTGCCTTGAAAGGGATCCTGCATACCTTCTTCGGACTGTGCAGATTCTGTGACCTTTGACCAGTTTTGAAAGTCAGAAGTTATTCTGAGTGTTCCCCAGGCCCCCTGAATGCTCTGATGTAATTCACCTCAGGGCTATCTCTAAACCCCAACGTTAAACATTTGGGGGGCCGTGTTCTTGCCAGGATTCTTTCATTTGGAAAGGATGGAGAGCACATAAAAACTGAACTGGTCATTAATGTAAAAATCTCACATTTCTCGAGAATATTTCTGATTTAATGAGTAACAAAGTCTTAGTAAAGCAAATTGGTTGAATTTCTGCTAACAGGAAGCAGTTGGAGGGAGTTTGGGGGAAATGGATTTTTCTTCCCTCTATGGGCAAAGCCTGCCCTGTTCTTAGGATTTTACCAAATCTCATCTCACACTCAGACATCTAAGCTTCCTTACAGTTTGGGATATAGGATGAAGAAAGATAAAGAAGCCAAAGCCTAAAACTCTGTGATATATTTCTTCAAGATACTAATGGGCTCATTTTACCATGTTTTATTGTATTCTCTATATGTCTTAAACATGATTCCAGAGATCTTTAACGATTTCTAGACCCTTAATGTCTTGAAAACATATATCTTAATACTGAAAATAAAAATGAAATATCATGGTCTTAAATTCCCTTTCTCATTCCCACAATAAATAATCTATCTATCCATTAAAAATAATATCACACCAAACCAAACTTTGCTCTCCTAATAAGACTCCTAAGTGTCATCTAATGTAGGGCTCAAGTCTTTACTTTCTGTTGTGAAGAGCAAATAGTATGCGCCAGAGCACTAAAGTCCAGCCTCCTGGCTGGCTGCTGCATTCAGCCTTTGCAGAGAGCTATTGGCTATTGGTCTGCTCCTCATTCTCAGAACATTATGTGATGAGCCACTAGAAAAGAATGTTCATGTGGTTTGTTGTTCCGTTGTGTTTATACTTTCTGCAGAGCAAGAGAAGTGGCTGATGAACTGTTGAAAATTGTTTGTAAGCTTGTAGATGTCCCTGTACATTTAGCTGCAAATCTGTTTTAAAGGAAGAGAAAGAATTCACTCTGGTAACTAATGAAAAGAAGAGAAAGATAAGAACTACTTTTTTAGAAACAAATAAAAATATGACTTAATAAAGTTCAGCACAAAATGAGATTAGGCTTTCCATGAAACTTCATATGTCCTTGATTTTGTTTCCTTATTGATGTTTTTTGTTGAGCTGTATAAACTGTCTTGACTATCAGAGTGCATTGAGTTCTGGCCCTAGAAGAACTTTGTATTTCTAAAGTCCTCTTTGCTTGATCATCTCTTTCCCTTATACAGTATAAAATTTAAAAATTATACCACCCCCACCTCCTTTCCTCGAATTTATTACCCTGAACTAATAAATGTTAGCAGTTTTGTATGTAATCTTCCATATGTCATATGCTTTTTGGAAACATTTGAAGACATATGTAAATGTATATAGATCTATAAAATCATATATACTTTTATTTACTAGACGTTTAATTGAATTAATAATTTCAAGGTTTTTATGAAAGCATGTCAGTTCTGTCCTAGATGTTGGAGATATGGCATAAAACAAAACAAATATCAACCCCTGCACTCATTTACTTTCTACTGGATTTTTCTTTTTTTCTGAAGGAAGTCTTGAGATCTGAAATAGCTTTGGCTAAGAGGAGTACGTGTGATGAAGATGTCATGCATCAAGCCACTTTAGGGAGTTCTCTTACTTTGGTGGTCCAACTTGATCTTCCTGGTGATCAAGGTCAAAATTAGAAGAGGCTGCCAAAGGGACTAATAAAATGAAATGAACATCTCCAAATGTAAGCACTATTCTCTTTGTGGACAAGGCAGGAAAATGAGTACAGTATACAGAGCTCACTTGCACAGGATTTGGTCTAATTGAGGAGATAAAGTGCTTATTGTAACTCCCTGAGAACTGCAGAAGGTGTGTGCAGAAGAGATTGGCTGAAGTCAGGACTGGTTGTCAGGACTGATTGATCAGTGAAGGCTTGTGGGTAGCTCCAGGTCCATTAGAAGCTTTGAAGAAGATGAAGAATTTTAAATGTAGTAAAAAGCATTCTATGCATAAGAAATAGCAACATTTACTTAAACTAGCTGTTTTATGAGCAAGATAAGCAAGTTGAACCAGAGGTGGACATTTGGGGAGTAAGAGCCTCAGAAGGGATGAGGGAACTGGGACTCTGAGGGTCAAGGTTTTAGCCTTGGCATCCCCAGGGCGGAGCTAGGGAGGGTTTGGGCACACTGCAGGCACACAAATAATTGCTAAAATGAAGAGAAATGGACTGGGGACAGAGGTAAAAAGAGGAACTTTATTGAGGATCTGGACTGTTAGATTGGAGAGTTTAAAGTTGAAGTAATTCTTTTATTCTATGTGGGAAAACTGCATCAATTATTGAAGAAACTGAGTTTATGAGAAATATTCAGAAGATTTCGAAAGTTGAATCAAGGGACTGTGGACAAGTTGGCAAAAGAGACTGACTTATTTCAGAAGTCTGAAGAGGAAGATTACCACCATAAGACAAATAACACATAATATCAAAATAGTTCTTTTTTTCCTTCCTCCTTCCCTTCCTTCCTTCTCTCTCTCTCTCTCTCTCTCTCTCTCTCTCTCTCTCTCTTTGTATTCAAATATTTATCAAGCACCTACTAGGTGCCAGCCATGGAGAGTACAAAATTGAACACAATTTGAACTCTTCCTTTAAAGAGTTTGCCTTTTAGAAAGTAAAACTTCTGTAGTCTCTTTTATTCTGAATAAAATAGTAAGATAAATAATATGAAAAGGCTCATTTTTGATAAGGAGTATTCAGATCTTAACCACCATACATTGGAAATAAAATCATCTAAACTGAGTCTGTTATTTTAAAGTTTCTCATATTACATAATTGATGAATCTTGAAAAACTGTGGATAAATCTAACAATTTCAAGATAAGGTGATGTTTCCTGTGATTTGCATTTAATTTCTTCAGAGCTCTGTCTTAATTATTGACAGCCTTTGAGTTAGTTGTGATTTCTATTAGTTTACAAGGGAAGATCCCAAACACCTGGTATTTATTTATAGAAAATTGTGTATTTATTTTTGCATGTTTAAACTTCAGTCACCTTCAAAGTACTCTCTGTTTGCTGCAATACACCTATTGAGATGCTTTTTCCATTGCTCAAAATAGTTTTTGAACTCGTCGATTTTGATACCTTTTAGTGCTTCTGCCATTTTTGGCTTCACCTTTTCCACATCTCCAAAATGTTTCCCTTTGAGGACTTTTTTCATCTGAGGAAACAAAAAAAAAAAAAAGTCACTGGGGATGAAATCAGATGAACTGAGAGGGTGGGTTTGGGAGTTATGCCATTTTTGGTCAAAAACTGCTAAAAACTCAGTACAATGTGGGCAGGTGCATTGTCATTGTGGAAAAACCAGTCACACCTATCTGCCACAACTCAGGACATTTCTTCCAACACAGCCTGTCACAACAATGCTAGTTGGTATACTGATGTCGTTGGATTCCTAGAACACTTATGTAGTAGGAGAAGCCTGTACTAAAAGGGACCCACCCTCTAAAAGATAATTACAGGTTTTGGGAAGTCCCCCTTGTACATTAGATTTATTCTATCATCATTTTCATCCTCTTCTATTCCCTAATTGTTGCTATACATAAGTAAGTTATTTAGAAAGTTGCCATTTAAAGAAATGTCTGTAAGCTAAAGTAAAGGCTTTCTTTGGGTACATACCCCGTAGTTTATCTGTGGTCAGAAAACACCTTTGTGAGTCTCTCTCATGGCTTGAATGGTACCTGATACTTTCTAATATCCCCATAGAAATGATCAACTACCTCACAAACTGCTTACTTTTGATGTAGGAAGTCTCAGGCAAAACTGTCATTTGGCACAATTATTATAACAAATTCTTTAGACTTTCCCAAGGTTATGTTATTCTTCCATGGTGCTGGACATTGCACCAAAATCTGAAGATTTGGAAGTTTCTCCTCGCCTGTCTTCCTGAAGGAGTCTTTGTTCTGTTGTGGCCTCCTTTCTCAAATGTATCTCAAGTGATCTGGGTCATTATTCAGTTACGCAGAACTTACAAGTTTACTTATAGGAAAGGCATAAATGGCTTTTATAATGAAGTCTTTGATTCCTTCATATAGCAGCACATTAATAACTTAGAGTGTACATTCCAGGCCAGTTTCTGTGAACCCTTCTTCAAAGTTCTTTCACTATTTAAATCTGATATTTCAGGAGAAAAGGAAAAACTAAGCCACTTTTTACCATTGTTTTTTAAAAATTTGCTAAATATCAAAGCAAATAAAGAATTTATTCCCTCCACAAGTTGATAATCAATATGCTCATTGAGAAATCTGCAGTGAGGCAAGGTATTATATTTACATAAAAATCTGCTCTGAAAACAATGATATCACAATTTTAGATCATACTTAGAATTGATGGGCATATGATACATATGAAAGAGAGAGAGAAACACACACACACACACACACACACACACACACAACCATATTACACAGTTTAGTAAGATAAAACATGCCCAAGCAGAAAGATGTGACTTCTTGACACACTGGTAAAGGCTATTTGCAAATGTATAGAGTGGACAGATTTGAACTTTAACCTTCCTGGATTTTATACTGCAGTGGCTTTAACAGGTTCTAATAAAAGTGGGATGACTTTTAAAAGGTTTCCAACTGTTTATATTAGCTCTGAGAGATTCCTACCCTTTGGCTGCAGTTAGGTGTATGGGTCTGGGACATTTTAAAGTCCCCGGTCAATTTGTAGGGGGAGGAACAGCTCCAGTGGAAAGAGTGGTAGCCTACTCACCTCTTTCTCAGAAGCTGCTTTGTATATTTTAAAGGGATAAGATTATGAGTCTTATTTTCTTTTCAAGTTTTGTTTAAGAGAGAGAAAGAATAGCATAGCCCACCCTCCATTTTAAAAAAATTATTTTGTTTTCTCCTTCTGGATCCAGAAAGGACACAAGGAAGCTTACCTTCACAGAGATAACAAAAGGAAAAATACAATTTAAAATACTTAGAGGAGAAAATAGCAAAGAGAAATTTATTCATTTTTTAACAGATATCTTTTGAGTAACTATTGTGTGCTCAGAATTGGGCTAGGCAGTAGAGATACAATGATAAACCAAAGAGTTCTCTTGCATGGAGCTATGGTCTAAAGGGAAAAAACAAATACATATCAAATAACCACACAAATACTTTGTGCTAAATGTTATGGTAGGGAGAGTACAAGAAATTATGATCTAATTTAGTTGAAGGGAGGATAGCTACATTTCGCTCTCCTTAAAGGCTGAATAAGGATGCACTACTTTTAGAAGGTGGGCACAGTGGTTAGGGGAGAGTGGTTAACAGGGCTGTAGCAGAATGGTGGAAAAGTGGTTGCCAAGGCTTAGGGGCTGCAGGACTTGATGGTTTCGAGAAGTTGAAAGGTGCCTGAGAGCAGAATAGCAGAGAGAGGCAGGGCAGGAAATAAGGCCGGAGGGTTGGTGGGGAACCACTCAGGAAGTCTCTTTGTAAGACCCATCATGGTGGCTCACGCCTGTAATCCCAACACTTTTGGAGGTCAAGGTAGAAGAATCTCTTAAGGCTAAGAGTTAGAGACCAGCCTGGGCAACATAGCAAGTTTCTATCTCTACAAAAATAAGACAAAATAAAGTAATTTTATAGATCACTTAATGACTTAATTTTTTTTAAATATACAATATTATTTAAAAAAAATGAGGCCACTAAACACTAGGTATAAAAAGGTTTAACTATTTAAATTCATTTCTATCTATTTCTATGTGTTTGCATATGCATGCAGAGAAAAACATGGAAGGTTGTATATTAAAACATTTTATTTGAGTGGTGGGATTACAAATAGGACTTATTAATTTCTTTATTTTCTTTTATATTTTCTAAATTTTCTGCAATAAGAATGCATTATTTTTTGAATTGTTAAAAATAATTTTAGATTGTAGATATTTTCCTGTCTGATAGAATTTCCAGGAAAACTATACATAACATAACCAAGTAAATCGTACCACAAGTATAGCACATGTTTATGCATATTTAATTGTCGGAGACAATGAGGGTATGGAACAGAAAGATTCTGGAAAAATACAAATTTAGCCAATGTGGGAGCTGAGGTTGCTTGTAAACTAATAAAGAATGAACAAGTAAAGAGGCTTTTATTTGTAAACATTGATTTTATGAAACATACTTTGAAATGGATGGGAGCGAGTCCCAGACTGGGGCAGGTTCTTTACAATCTCTATACTCCTTTTTTCCACCTGTTAAAAAAAAAATGCTCCAGTGTTTTTGCACTTCTGTTTTCCTTTCAACTCTTCACATAGTAGCTCAGAGCAGCAAGAAGGGCTGGATTAACAGGGGAACTTGGGATGCTCTGGAAATTTCAGAGGGAAAGAAACTTCTCTCAAACCAGTGTAAAAACAGGTAACATTGGGTTGCAGATTGTCTTAGATTGCCTGATTTGATCCTATACTTACGTCACTTCAGTAAGGCCTCCCTACCACACAAGTCCCCTTCTTCCCCCCAGAAGACATGGAAATCTGCACCTCATACTCACTCTAGGCAGTCAGTGACACACAAACTTACACACACTCTTCATATCTTCTAAACCAGTTTAAAAAAATTCTTTTTTGTCTGTTTGCTGCTTGCTTTTTTTGGTCACCCAGGTTGGGGTGCAGTGGTATCATCACAGCTCACTGTCATCCTTGAACTGCTGGGCTCAAACAATTCACCTCCCTCAGCCTCCAGAGTAGCTAGAACTACTGGTATTCATCACCATACCAGGCTCAGTTTTTAAATATTTCAAAAGTTTTCCAAAGGAGGCATCACTCCTTCCTACCCCCAGGTACTACCCATAGCCGTACGGCAGAAACCCTCTGAGAAACAAGAAACCATTTCACAATGGGTTCCTATGCCCCTCAAAAGGATACTTTTTTTTTGCACATATATTTAGTGGTTTTATTAGTTTGTTTTAAAAATAAACTTTACAGCCGGGCTCGGTGGCTCAGCCTGTAATCCCACACCTTTGGGAGGCTAAGGTGAATGGATTGCCTGAGCCCGCGGGTTCGAGACCCGCCTGGGCAGCGAGACCTCATCTCTACAATAAGTCAAAAAATCAGCCGGGCGTGGTAGCGTGCGCCTGTAATTCCAGCTACTTGGAAGGCTGAGGTGGAAGGATCGCCGGAGCCCAGCAGGTCGAGGCTGCGGTGGCCGGGAGCGGCCACTGCACTCCAGTCTGGGCGACAGAGTGAGACTCCAACTCAAAAATAAAATAAAATAAAAATAAAAAAATAAAAATAAACTTTACTGTGTATATTTGAGGTTTACAACAGGATTTATAGGATACACATAGATAGTACTGTGGTGGTGCAGATTATCATATCTATCGCCTCACATGGTTAATATTTTTGTGACAAGAGCAGCTAAAATCTTTTTTTTTTTAACAAAAATCCTTAATACAACCCAGTGTTATTTAGTCCTTGTGTTGTAAGTCAGTTCTCTAAACTTGTCCATCCTACATATCTGTTTTGTATTCTTTAACTTACTTTTCCCCCCTTCCCCACCCCAGCCCACAGTAACCACTGTTTCATTCTCTATTCCTGTGTATTTGAGCCTTGTTAAAAATATGTATATTTCATATATAAGAGACATCTTGCAATGCTTTTCTTTTTGTGTGTAACTTATTTCACTTAGCATAATGTCCTTCGTGTCCAAATGACAAGATTTCCTTTTTGAAGGGTGAGTAATATTCCTGTGAGTGTGTGTGTGTGTGTGTGTGTGTGTGTGTGTGTGTATCACATTTTCTTTATCCGATCATCTGACAATGGACATTTAAGTTGTTTCCATATCTTGGCAATTGTGAATAATATTGCAATTAACATGGGAGTGCAGATATCCTTATGAGGTGGTGATTTCACCTCCTTTGGGTGTATACCCAAAAGAGAAACTTCTGGGTTTTGTAGTAGTTCTACTTTTAATTTCTTTAGGAACCTCTATACTGTTTTCTATAATAGCTGTACCAAGCTACACGTGTACCAACAGTGTACCAGGCTTCTCTTTTCCCCACACCCTACCAATATTTGTCATCTCTCGCCTGTTTGATACTAGCCGACTTTATGGGTGTAAAGTGACAGAGGTATTCATTTGCATTTCCCTGATGAGTAGTGACACTGAGCACCTTTGTATGAGGCAATTTATAGACTTGAGAGAAGATTCCTCATTCAAAAAATGTGAGGTTTTTTTCTGATGATACAACTTATTATTTGACAACTGTGTGAAACTGACTCCACCCCTTATTTTCATAGTAATCTTTCATCCTATGGAAAGTGGGGACCTCAGCCCTCCAAGTTTTCATCATGATTCAAATGCATTACTGAAATGGCATTGCTTTCTTTGCTATTAAACATGGGTTTTCTGCTTCTTCTAGAGGGTTCTTTTCCTGATGGAGGTCAGCAAACTGCAAGGTCTAGCAATGATTGATCCCAGTCCCACATGGCATTTTACAAAGCTGAAGTAATGGCAGCCTGAGCCATTGCACAGTAAAAGTGGTTTTATGTTTCCAATGCCTGTCCTAAAGTAGTTTTAGAGGTCAGCATTGATCAATAAATCATTCTGATCACATGTATCCTCTCTGGGGGCCCATTAGGTAGTGGTGATGACTTAGTCAGCTCACCATCAACTTCATTAGACCACAAGTCCCTGGGACCACAAGTTCAAATCCCTGTTGAGCTGATGGAGCTCTTGGTCTTCCTGAAGAAGATAAATAGAGCTTCACGTACTTTGTCATACAGAGATTTCTATGACGCATCATCTGCTCTCCAGGGGCAGTACAATATCTACGACCCTTTTAAAAAAAAATGAGACAATGTCTGATTCTATCTTTGTAACTTCTCTTTTCATGTAACTCTTAATTAGGGCAGACATATGGGCTGAAATGGCTGAATTTATTTAATTTCTTAAAATGCAACGTCAGGACAATGGTAGTCTTCTGTCAATAATAGTACACCCTTAACTGTGCTCAGATACTGTGAGGATTTGGGAAAGGGAGGTTTTCAAATCCAGTGTTTCCCAAACTACAGCAGAGGCTTGGAGTCAGGAAAATACAAGAAAGAGGAATGTTGGTAACCCTTTTGAAAGACCGTAACAGGACTCCGGTATTTTATCTCCTTGTGTTTTTTGACTGGTAAGACTATCAGGATGAGGCTAATGTCAGGGTGCCTTGTCTTCCTTCTGTGGCCAGGAGGACACATGATAGAGAAAATGGAGAGCCATAGGCCCAAGGATATTTTCTACACTGTATAATTTACTCATGCGGTGTTAACAAATGCAGCTAACTTTGAGTTTAGTTGGGTAAGATTATATCTTAAACTGGAGTCCAAAAGTGTCAGGAATATTCCTGTAATTGAGATGCTTGTGATCCTTAAGAAACATCTTCCAACACTCAATACCAGATGAATCCTTCTTAAAGAGTCCCTGAGGAGTCAACCAGGAGGCAGATTATCTTCTAGGCTTGTAGTTGGGGAAGTGACCCCCAGCTGGTTGTGAAGGACTGACTGTGGCCGGTGTTTATTTCACTGGGCTAGAAAAGACATGAGGCTCTTTCTGTCCCCAAGGGCTCCCACCTTTCCTCCTGGCCGATGGAGAAGCATGTGAGAGAAGTGTGGTGCTACAGTTCTCTACCAGGTCCACACCTCTCTTCCCTTGTCCCTATATGAAGTTTCACATTCCTGTTGGCAGAGCCCCCCAAGAGGTGGCAAGAGGGCAAAGCAATGAGGGGTGCAAGCCCAAGAAGCCTGGTCTTCTATCTGTAACTGAGCCAGTTGAGGTTCCCAAGGTCACTCTGTGTTTGGAGCCAGAGTGGAAATCACTCTGAGGTCCCCTGACTCGGCATCCAGCTCTCCATCCATTAGACCATGCAGCCTCTCATTGCCAGCGAGATACACTCAGGACACTTTAATTTCAGAGTTTGATTCTATGTCTATTTTTCAGCTATTTGCTGCAACATTCTGGGAAAGTAAGGTTTAAATTTCCTACAATCCAAATCATTTTCTAGTTTACTTATAAGTGATTCTGAAACAGTTGGCCCTGGAAAGCTGACAACTTGATAAAATGTATCTTTCAAATCAACCTAGTGCCGCCTTTATATATAGTTAAATCATCCAAATCCAGGGTGCCGAGTTAAGAAACGGAGATCTTCTGTTCTCAGACTGCCTGTCACTTTGGGTAAGAAAACACACAGAGTTATGCTCGCTTACGCTTACTCAAGTGTGGTCTCTTGGGAAAGAAATAAGCACTGGCTTTTGGCAGGTTTATCTGCTTTTAGCCAATAAGAAATAGTTTCTGCAGTGATGTGCATTGGACAAAGGTGGTTTGGGGAGACTTAGTGTCAAAACCAGCAGCCAATATAATGTTGATGGAGAAAATACATACACACACACACACACACACACACACACACACACACACAGTTATACTATATATACAGTGTACATATATATAATTATATGTATCTATATATGGAAGGTTGGAGGGCTGAAGAGCAGTACTGAGTATTTGACACCAGTGAAAGCAATTTCTATTGCTTTAAAATATAGATTGATCTGTACTGGAACTGATATGGCATTTATTCATGGCACCTAGCACCTTCCTGCACCAATCGAGGTTTCCAGACATGGTGGCATCTTTGATTTTTCTACGCTATGGATGCATCCCATCTTTGAGGGGAGAAAAAGAGTCTAGAGCATGAAAAAAGTAGGGAATTATTTCAAAACACCCACATTCTTATTCAAAGATTCTAGATGTCAACAAAAGAGTTTCGATATATTTTTATTTTAGGGTACATTGGTGAAATGAAAGTAACATATTTTCATACTACTACTATAGTTCATGATTAATTAAAAGATTAAGTAAAAGAAAGGAACAGATACAGTGATTAAGTTGACGTGTTTTTATTTATTTATTTATTATTTTTTTATTTTTTTGAGTTGGAGTCTCACTCTGTCACCCAGACTGGAGTGCAGTGGCTGCTCCCGGCCACTGCAATCTCAACCTGCTAGACTCCGGCGATCCTTCTGCCTCAACCTTTTCAAGTAGCTGGAACTACAGGCGCGAGCTACCACACCCGGCTAATTTTTTTATTTAATGTAGAGATGAGGTCTCGCCAAGTTGCCCTGGTGGGTCTCGAACCCGCAGGCTCAGGCAATCCACTCACCTCAGCCTCCCAAACTGTGGGTTTATAGGCTGAGCCACCGAGCCCGGCTAAGTTGACGGTTTTAAATAAAGTTGTAGTGCTACCTGCTCAGTATTTTCCCTTCGCCTTTGCATAAAACTTGTTTTTCTAAAGTGTAGTAATGTGAATTGAGTCCTTTACATCCTGGCAAGAGGGTGCAGTACATGATTGGTCTTTGGGGCAAAGGGGCCACACTTTGACAAATGCATTCAACCAGGTGCTGGGACCGGGAGAGATCAAATGGCTACCCTTGCTACTGGTAGTTAAGGATAAGTGAAAACTAACTTAATATACTCTGCCACATATAATGTTCACAAGAAAGTGGTAAGTACACATAAACATCAATAGTGTCTATTAGAAATATGACTAGTCCATGGTGATTACTGGCTATAAGAAATGAAAACTGATTATTTAGATTTTGAGAAAGTGTTGGAAACACAATGAATACCATACATTATTTGTGTACTTGTTAACCAGAGGTTTCAAAGTCTAAACATTAATCTGGTGAAGTCATTTAATATCAAGTTTAAAAGTCTGTGTTTCTTCCCTTCTCCAGTCATTCCAATGTTCTGTTGTCTTTTTGGCCAAATAACTGCAGGGCATATCAGTGATTAGAGTGTGGACTTTGGAGTTAGGTGGACCTGAGTTCACATCCTGCTTCTACTTTGCCTTATAATCTCGGTATATAAGCTCTCTTGGCACCAGAATAATGCTGCCCATAGAACGTTTTTGCAGAAGTCAATGAGTGAAAATATACACAGTTATTTGCTTAGTTGCTAGCACAGTAAGTGCTCACTTATTCACACTGTTACTGTTATGTGCTCTGTCTGAGCATTATGTCTAAGTTCATTAACAAGTAAGAGCCTTAAGGGTAAGGCTGATGTCCTGGTATTCTCTATAGGACTTGCACATAGCTCACAATTGATACATTTTATTGAAATTAATTAGATTAAAATTGCTACTGTAGGTAGAGCCATCTTCTGGTGTTGATGTCCCTGATGAAATATGAGTTCATGCCTTTCTTTTGCATAAAGGCTCTATGGTTGAGGGTGGGGCCTCCTGGCCAAGCTGAAAAGAAGATGGTTACTGGGGAAAAGGATATCTCTACTGCAATGGATGTAGTGACAATTGTCCTGGTTCAAAGTGTAACAATCTTTCTATCTGATCACTATGAATCCCCCCCCAAAAAAAACCAGCCCAATGGAAAAACTGACTGTTTTTTATAGTACTCACAATGCGCAGAAATAGTTATAATAATTCAACATGTTCTGCTCAGTTGATACTACACAATGATTTTCGTGCTTTCAAGTTGTTGGACAGTTGAATCTTGTTCCTGAGAAACTTGCTTATGGGATAATATGACCCCAGTACACAAGTTTTCCTCTTTCCCCCAAAAAAGAACCATACCTGAAAGTGAAAGCTACATGACTCTCTTAAATGACCAATGGATTTCAATGAGTGATAAAGTGATTTCATACTCAAGCAGGCAAAAAAAGATCAGATTAAAGATAAAGCAGTTGGGGGTTTGAAAGCAACTGAGCAACTTTTGAAAAGAAACATTAATTTCAAACCAGTATTTACCTTGCTATTGTTGTCTTTTTTTTTTGAGGAATTCAGTACTGCAGATTTTTTTTTTTTAATTTTAGTAGTGGGATAGAGTAACTTTTTGTGAGAGAAAGGAGATGAAGACGGGAAGATATAAAGGACATTAAGAATCTTTTTCACTATAGCCAGAATGTCTTCCAAAATTTTCCAAAGCTCTGTGAAATTGGTAAAAAGTGATTTTTATTTTTGGGAAAAAGGGAGGGAGAATATGAGGGTGATTTATTGAAGACCATTCTGGAAGTGTATAATTGCCATCTAGAAAAACTAATCTTGAAAATTGTAAGTTCTGAAGTTCCAAATATCTTTGAAAAACTTTGCTAGCAAATCTATACCAAATGTACTCTGTAGTATTCGTCTTAAACTGGTTTATGTGTTTTGCTGTGTTTTACTTGCGACAATTACATGCTGTATCAAAGGATACATTAAATAAAAGGCAAGTACACAATTTTATAATTCAGATTTTAATTCGGTGGTCTTAGTTTTATCACTTAAGGTTTCTGGGGAGAAGACAGAATTGAAAGAGAAAAATTTATTTTAAAAGTTAACCTCTTATTTAAATTTTAGTAGAACATTTAATTTACATAATGCTGATAAAATGTTTAAATAACAATATGGTAACCACCCATGTTAACCAATATCATACTGCCTAAATTGAAGGCCCTGAGGACACCTCCTTGAATAAATTCCCTTCCGTACTTTCAAAATGTAATACCTGTCCTGAATTTGATAAACTGCATTTTTTTATATTAAATCACTGTTAGACTCTTTTCTAAAAATACATATGAAATACATATTTTAGCTGATGGGGACACAATGACCTAAGGAAATGCCTATATCTTACTCTAAATCACCAAGTAAAATTCAGATTGTGAGTCTCTTGCCTAACAAAGGCATGTAGCACAAATAATGAAGGAACATATTTGCTATGTTGGTGATTAGTGGATAATGGTATGATAGTAGACATACATTCTGTAAAAGCTATCCTAACTCCAGACCCTCATTAGATCAGTTTGTTAGCTAAAAGATCTCCAAAGAATTGGATGAGTATTCATGTGCTTTTGAGGCTTTTCCATTGTTCATTAAATATTTCACAGTTTCATAGGATTTTTCTCTTTTAGCCCTGTCTCTGGTCTTCATCACAGCTATGTAGTTTATGTCTGATACTGTACTTTAGGTTAATTGAGATAATATACAAGGGGAGACTCCAAAAAATGGAATTTATTTATAAAAAATTGTATGTTTAGTCTTACATGTTTAAACTTCAGTTGCCTTCAAAGGAGACTGTTTGATGCAAAACACCTACCAAGACGCTTTTCCACTGCTCACAACAGTTTTTCAACTCATCAATTTTGATGCCTTTTAGTTCTTCTACCGTTTTGGGTTTTTTTGTTTCACCTTTTCCACATTGGAAAAATGTTTTCCTTTGAAGACTTTTTTTTCATCTGGGGAAACAAAAAAAAGTCACTCAGGGCGAGATCAGGTGACTAGGGAGGGCAGGGCATGGGGGTGTCATGCCATTTATGGTCAAAGACTGAACACTCAGTGCAGTGTGAGCAAGTATGCTCATAAATCGCCCATCATGAAACAGGCAAACACATTGAGAAAAAAAATCTCAAAAATAATAATAATAACAATAATACTTCACTGAAGCCTAGCATAGCCCCTCACAACAATGCTAGCTGATACACTAATACCGATGGATTCCTAGAACACTTAACAAGCAAGGAAAGCCTGTACTACAAAGGGCCTGCCCTCCAAACAATATTTCTGGGTTTTCCTTAGTCTCTCCTCATATAAAAAGAGTTTAAGAAACAGTACAGTATAAAACTAATGCTGTTATACTTGCTCTGCTACTGAGAAAAGAGTCAGAAATGTAACAGATACGGGTTAAAGGATAATGGGGGGAAAATCTCCAAGTGGGTTTGGCAGACTAGTTGTGACACACAAAGGATATAGTTCTAGATTTTAAAAGTTTTTTAGCTGGAAGTAATCTTCAGGACACCTGGTTCATCCTGTTTACTTAAAGATGAGAAATTTAAGGGATAGCTGAGTTAAATAAACTGCTCAAAGTCATGCAAGATCATTCAGAAACATTCAGGACAAAAACTAGGTTCTCCAATTCTTGCTCTTTCTCTTCAGGAAAGGGAAGCTTAGGGTGGGATATCTAGACTTCTACCTCAGACCATGTAGGGGCAGATACCTTAACCTGATGTCAAAGCATTGCTTTTGTGTCACTGGGCCAGGCAGCACCAGACGGAACAGCTTTCTTCATCATCAAAGCTGTAAGGACCTTAACATTTTCCATGTAGAATTTTCTTTTGTTTCTACTTCAAACAAAAGTCTCTCTTATCCTAGTATCACCAGCTATGTCCTTAGAACTTCTTTGTATTTATTGTAATCTGTGAATATTGTGTTTTACAGCTTGTAAATTAAATATAGAATTGAACACCAAGGCAGAGCACAGAGTGTTAAAAATGTTCAATTCCAGTGGGGAACCAGTGAGCGGTTAAGGCCTGGTGCATATAATGTTAATATTACATTAAGTACTATGTTATTGCACGAGATGCTTATTGTTAATGTCTGTGGGGAGGATCCGTTCCAAAGATTTCAATTTCAATAAACAGATTACGCAGTTCCACCATATACAATTAGGGAGGTGGTAATGAAATGGTTTTAAGGTCTCTTGTGGGTCTGTCATCTTTTTTTTAATTTTGTAAATAACATCAGAAGCATTCTAGAGGGAAGTGCTTATGCATTTATTTATTATTGATTTTTTAAAAATACATTTAACATTACTAGTTATTGCAAATCCAGTCTCAGTGAGTTAAAGAAGATAAGCTGTTTCTAGATTATTAAATGCTGGATGTATAGGGAATTGTGAATTGGTATCCCTCATATAAATATATTAAATATTAATGAATGGTGACTGCAAGAGATTAATTCACAGCTACATTTACTTAGCAAATAAAAGCATTTTAAGATTTTTCCCTTTTGTTGCACACAATGCATGTTTTAAATGCATTCTTTTGGCTAATGGCTTGGATGACTGCAAGTGTTTCTGTCCTACAGCTGAAATCATGCACAACAGCAGAGAATCAAGTTAGGTTGAACATATGATAGTTCAACAGACAACTAGTTGTTGGAGGGGTGACTTCAATAAGCTGCCAATGTTTTGAGAAATCCCTGAATGGTTAATGGTTATTCCTTCTGGGAACTATAATAGAGCAGTAAAAATGCATATTGGATAGTTAGCAGCCAATATATCTCATTGGAGTAAGATACTTAATATAGTAGATAAAAATTCAAGATACTAGCCATTCATTCAGGAAATCATACCGCAGGGTAAAGAGCAGGAATTTGGAGCAGGCTGTCTGGATTCCATTCTTTCCAACTTCAACAATTTGGGAAAGTTCTCTGAGCTTAAGTTTCTTCATCTGTGAAATGAGAGTGTCATATACTCTTACTAGAGTTGTTGGTATGAAGATTAAAGGAATAGTGTACTTTAAGCACAAAGCAAAGGATACTGCTCAGCTCAAGAACTGTTAGCAATTTTTGAAAAACACCCATCATTCGCTTATGCTGCACCAAGTCATTGTTAAATATTCCATTTAGCAGGATTAAGGATACAGTGTTGAATAGCAGTCCTCAAGTTTCATAGATTTTGCCAAATTTCTAGACATGAATGGAACAATTGAGGAGTTTAGATGCTCTATTAATCAGGTTTCTGAGAGAGACAGAACCAATAGGATATATAGAGAGATATAAGTACAAGAGTAGATTTAGTAGGAAAATTAGCTCACATGATTATGGAGGCTGAGAGGTCCCACCATGGGCCATCAGCAAGCTGGAGAACCAGGGAAGCCAGCAGTGTGACTCAGTCCAAGTCCAAAGGCCTCAAAATCAGGGAATCTAATGGTGCAATTCTTAGGCTAGGCTGAAGACCTGAGAATTTGTGGGGGTATGCTGGTGTAAGTCTCAAGCCCTAGAGTTCTGAAGTCCAAGAGCAAGAGAAGGATGTCCCAGCTCCAGAAGAAAGAGGATGAGCAAATTTGCCTTTTGTCCTACTTGGGCTCTTTGCCATTTGGATGGTGCCTACCCACATTAGTGAGTAGCTAACTACCCACTGCATAAGTTAACTCATTGAATCCACTGATTCAAATGCCAATCTCTTCTGAAAACAGCCTTACAGACCTCCCCAGAAATAATTCTTCACCAGCTATCTCTTAATCTAGCCAAGCTGACACCTAGAAATAACAATCTCAGATACCATTACTATTGCTGCTTTTATAGGACTATGTCATTGTCTTGTGCTCTCTGTCTTTTCTTTCATTAGCACTTTCTAATTACCCAAATATATGCAATTGCTTTCTCTTTCTCTGTTTCTTCTCCAATCCATTCTATGTTCATCCAAGAAGAAGTATTAGACAGATATTTTCCAAAGACTTATACTTTTATAGCTTTGAGTACATTTTTGATTCCTATATAGTCTTCTTTAAGGGTTGAAATGTACACGCACCTCCCTTCTTTTTATTTGCTAAACATATAATCATATCTAGTTCAATCCAGATGAATTCATACCTACTTTGTGCAAGACACTGCAAGAAAAAATAAATAGAATATATATTAAAATGAATGTTATACAAGGTACTGTGAAGGAAAGAGGTAATAAAAAATGATGATGATGATGATAGATGATATCTAGATGATAGATATAAGTTTCAAGTCCAAAAGCCAGAGAACCTGGAGTTCTGAAGTCCAAGGGCAAGAGAAGGATGTCCCAGCTCCTAGATAGATAGATAGATAAAAGATAGATAGATAGATAGATAGATGATAGATAGATAGATAAAGGAGAGAGGAAGGAAGGAAGGAAAGGAAGGAATTCTGATATAACATGAGATTCTGATATAGAATGAGAGACCTCCATCCTGACTTGGTGTCTCTGATGTTGCAGACAGAAGTAGAATCAGCAAGGGAGACTGGGAAGTAGAAGTCACAGAAGTAGCAGGAAAACAAGAGAAGACAATGTCCCCAGAATTGAGGGCAAGAGGGTTTCCAAAGAAAGTTGTGGAACACATGTCATAGTTCCTAGCACATGATAAACATGTAATGAATGCTAATAATTAAAATCACTCATAAATTATGTATGGAGCATCCAGTAGGTAAAGTCTGAGAAAAGGCAAGTGGATTTTATAATTTCAGTAAACAAGGGGTGGAAAGCTTATTTCAGAGCTCAGATGGAAGTAGTTTAAAAGTACCCCCATCCATCATGTACTTTCTGTCCCTCCAACATTCTCAGTTCCTTCTACCTTAGCATCTCCAACTGGCCTCTCTTCTTGAGTTCTCTGCCCTAGTTTATACCTCTGATTCCCCTGTGCCATTAATCTATGACAAATACATCAGCTATCTACAAGAAAGAGTTCTTCTATGTGCTCATGGGACATTATTTTTTCTTCTTCTTCTTCTTCTTCTCCTCCTCCTCCTCCTCCTCCTCCTCCTTCTCCTCTCCCCCCTCCTTCTTCCTCTCCTTCTCCTCCTCCTCCTCTTTTATCCTCATCTTCTTTTTTGTGACAGAAATTGATGTCTGATTATGTTACCCAAGCTAATCTTAGAAGCTATTCTCTTACCTTGGCCTCCCAAAGCACTAGTATTACAGTGTGAGCCATCACATCTGGCTTCTTGTTTATTTGTAACTGATCATCATCAAAAACTGGCCTCATGTCCTCCTGCTTCTGGACTTTGACTCCTGCTCATTCCCATCTCCCTTGGTGGAGACTCTGCTTCCACCACCAACTCTATTTAAAAATCAGCATGCTTCATGAAGACTGCAGATTAATTCCAGAATTAGTTTCTTCCTCTAACTTGTCACGATGTTCTTAAAGCACTTAGAATATTCTAACTTATATAAGAGTTATAAACTTGAAAATCTCTTTGCTAGATTTAAGCCCCTTGAGGGGAGTTCCTATGTTTTGTTAGTACCCAGAGGATATTTTTGGTCGAAAAAAATTGGTGAGAACATTTCCCTTTCTTTGGTGCTTTCTTTAGTGCCTGACACAGTGTTTTGCACGTAATCATTACTTGTTAAGCAGATGTTGAATTGAGTTCATGGCAGCCATTGACATCTTTAATCAACCTTTTAGTCTTCACACTGTGTGCACAAAACAGTAATGAATTCTGGTAAGAGTTCTGGATCAGACTATCAGAATTGTGAGCGCCTAGGAGAAGAAAATGCAAAAGGGTAAGTGCCAGAGAGAAGATTCACCATGTCTTAGTTATCTGTTAGAGTCTATCACCTATTCTAGGCACCATCTATTCCTAACTACAATTTCTTAAACTCTTTTCTCTTTTTTCTCCTTTCTTTTCTCTGCTGAGATTTGCCTTTACACATCTTTTGATAGGGAGATTGTTCAATGCTTTACACCTCATGTAGAACTTTATCTTTTCAGAAGAAACTGATATGCTAGTTGGTTACTTCTGTCTGCCTTGAGTATACTTCTTTGTTCTAACTCATTCTCATTTCTGCAATGATCAGTAGAATTATAGTACTAGAATGTAGTATTTCCCCAGTTTTCAATCTGCTAAAGACAGCTGTATGACAGATACATTGGTACAGGTATTAACCCTGCAGTTCCATGTTGGTGTCTTTGTTTATAGATGAGAAAATAGGAGCCCAGAGAGGTCAAGTGATTTGCTCAAGGTAGCTGACTTCAGAATGGCCCATGCAGACTGATGAGATATCTTTCAAAATCTTTAGGAACTCATAGTCCCACTGGTCAGTGACAGGTGACTTGTCTCCCCACAACTGCATGATACAAAAGCAATACTATGGAAATCAGGGAAGAATATCAGATGACAAAATAATGAATGATAAAAGAAAAAGGTAAATATATCCTGAAAGATGGAAGGTAAACTGTCCTGCACTGGCTTAAGTCCATTTTACCATGATAATCAAGGACCAGAAATTGGGTATCTTCTCGTGTGTCATCCTCCCAAATGGTGTACTTTTCATCTTGTTTGGTGTTTGTTTAACCTGCATGGTGTAGTTACACTGGTCTTTGATCAGAAAATAATGCACTTGACCTACCATTCATTATGTCACATGGTTGGGATGGTTTTTTTCTATTTGTAGGGTTGTCTTTCTGATGATCCATCTATACCATCTCATGAACTTTCTATGGAGACCAATCAGGAGGTATTTTTATAAGACATTTGGTCAGGGGCCATGGACACAGAGTGTGGCTGCAGAACACAGAGAAGCTAAGTGCATGTACGAGAGAGAAACTTGGTAAATGAAGCCATGTGATACATATTATGGAAAGTGCTCGAGGAGAAAAAACAGAACTTAGTGAGGAGTACTTAAAATAGCAAGAGCTTTTCTTGCATTTTAATTTCTAACAATGGGCTCTCTGTAGAAGAGTGGTGCATGTTCACTAAGTAGGCTTGGTTGCATGCCAACTTGGGAAGATTTTATTACTGCTGGACCTATTACTCTATGTCAATTAATACAAGAAGTTCTACATCTTCCAAATTAGTCCATAATTCCGAGGGGATAGATCTTAACTTATATTTCATTCACACGATGAGGCTTTGTCATACGTGAATTTTGTTTTCACCACGATTAGATTGTCTCCATTTTGCAAGTGAGATAAATCTCTGCAATGCAAATTTGATATTACTCCCAGGTGCTATATTTCCCACAGTGTGCTCCATCAGATACCACTTCTGCAGAATTTCATAAGTAACATGAAAAACTGTAATTCTGTTGTCAAAGAAGTTTGGTGTAACAAGGTTAAATAAATAAAACATTTCACTTCGAACATAGTTTAGTATCACTCAGAAAACTAAGGCATTAGATAAATGCTATTGTAGAGCCTGGGTTTTCTAGGCATCTGTGACATGGTTTGTCAAATCATTAGCGGGAAGACTAGGGCAGGAACAAAGTAGAACCTGGTAATTTCGTGTCTACTATTTCCCCACACCAAAGAATGACTATAATACTATGAGAGTACCTTACTTAGTTTTCCAATATCTGACTTGAACTCTATGCCAGCATGAGTTTAGCCCCTGTTTCTTAATCAGAGACAATTGTAAATGCAATGCGTCAAAGAGAATATGATCAAATAGACTGATGTAGGTGAAGTGAATATCAAACCCTGATTTACCTAAGGCATTGACTGGACATTAATTAGATGATTTCTAAAAAGCTCCCCATAATCATGTCCAAACCACTAATATAGACTCAAAGAAGCTGCTTTAAGTCCTGTGTTTGAACCTCTAGTAGAGATAAGAAGTTGCCAGTTGGAGCTGTGGAGAAGATTTGAAACGCGTGTGGAAGTGACAGCACAGAGAACAAGGTATTATGAGGCACTGTCTGTAGTGGGAGTTGTTCTGGATGGAGATTCAGAATTGGAGGTCTATGAGGTGACTTTGACCAAGTTCCTTTAAATTCTCTTTGTCTCATTTTCGTCTTTAAAATTCAATGGTAAAATCAATCCCACTAGTAAATATATTTTCAAAAGAAATGAAATCAGATATGTCAAAGAGATGTCTGCACTCTCATGTTCATTACAATATTATGCACAATAGCCTAGAAAAGGAAGCAAACTAATGTCCATCAATGGATAAATGGATAAAGAAAATGTGGCATATATACTCAATGGAATACTATTAAGCTTGTAAAAAGAAGGAAATCCTGTCCTTTGCAACAACATGGATGAGCCAGGAAGACATTGTGTTAAGTGAAATAAACCAGACACAGGTTACCAGAGAGTGGGGCCGGGGTGAGGGGTGGGAATTGGGTGATGTGCAAAGTATATAAAATTTTGATTAGACAGGAGAAATAAGTTCAAGTAAGCTATTGTATAACATGGTAATCATAGTTAATAACAATATATTGTATACTTGAACATTGCTAAAAGAGTAGATTTTAAGTGTTCTACCCACAAAAAAAATAACTATGTGAGGCAATTCATATGCTAATTAGCTTGATTTAGCCATTTCATGGTATATACATATTTCAAAACATCATGCTGTATACCATAAAGACATGCAATTTTATTTATCAATTAAAATATAAATAAGTAATAATAATAATTTTCTTTTCTTTGTTGTTTTTTTTTGAGTTGGAGTCTCACTCTGTCACCCAGACTGGAGTGCAGTGG
>NW_007246048.1:591638-623330 GCF_000164805.1 Carlito syrichta
CACCTCAGCCTCCCAAAGGCGCGGGATTACAGGCTGAGCCACCGAGCCCGGCTATAATAATAATTTTCAAATGCAATGGTTAAAGCATGAATTTTTTCCCACTATCTTTTCCTTCCATGCTTTTTCAAATGAAATCATTTCTATAACATGGATAAAAGCATACTTGCAAAGATTGAAGTGAAGCTCAGAATTCCACCTACCTTGCCACTCTGTACCTCCCTGTGACCTTCAGACAGGACTCCATGGAGCAGCAGATAAACCCATTGCTCTCTAAGGTCCCTCACAGCAATACCGCTCTGTGCTTGCTAAGTCCTGATTTGTGCTGGGTACAGTGTCAGGTGGAAAGGGACACTGTGGAAGTATTCACCACCACAGTTATTGTTGGTCCTCGGGATTTGCAATGACGCAGGAGAGAGTTCACAAAAGGGTTATGTATAAGTGTAGCCCAACATAGTAGAAGCAGGGACGGGATATATTGGCCTCACACATATGTATACAGAGGAGGGTAATGAAGACAGGAAGGAAAAGCTAACGTCAACTATGCCTAAAGTTAAAGATGGATATCTATCAAGGATGTTGTGTCTGGAAATTATTTCTTTATGGGAGACTTTACAAAGAGATGCTGATCCTCTTGTAAACCAGGTAAGTCTTTTTCACCCTCATTCACTCCATTCCCAAGTTCACATTAGGTACATTAGGTATGGTCCCACTATTCCTTTTCATGAATATTAATCACTGTGCCATCCATTATTTCTATTTCTTTGAAGTCATACTTGGCCTATTTATTTATATTATGCTAAGGGTTTGTATTTCCTAAGATTACAACTTCACTAGGATCAATGATTATGTCATGCTTCCTGGAGTATTGCAGTTGCACTGACTGGCAGCATACTCAGTGTTTTCATAAGCCTTTTCCATCCTGACTATAATCTACTGTCCTTGATTAAAAAGCAGCCACAGTCCCCACAGTCCTTCATAAAGTGATGAAGACTGTGGCTGTGTATGCTTGGTATGTTGATTGGGAAGAAAACTCATTGAACTTGAGGGCCCAAGAAGATCTTGGGGATCCTATAATCTTCCCCATTTCATCCTGCTTTGTATGAGAGAGTGGGGAGCAGTGACTTGTCAAGGCAGAGGTGAGAAAAGTGACATCGCTAACATTTGTAAGCCCTTACAGTGTGCAGAGCACTGTCGGCATATGTAGTAGTGCTTTATATATTCTCGTGTTTAACTTCTTAGTAGCATTGCCAGGAGGGAATTAGTAACCCTACTTTGCAAATGAGAAAGCTGAGGGCCACAGAGCTCAGATAACTTGTCCAAGTTACAAGTTTATAATCCAGTTATGAGGCATGGCTGTGTTTGACCAAATTCCTTCTGTTTGGGTCAGAGCATATTCCTCCCCCAACCTCTCCAGACCCATTCCATTTCCTGTAACTGTGTTACTTAGACTGTTTTTAAGTTCTTGGCACATTTTAGTGTACTATAATGGCTCACCAGTTTTTAAAATGTGACTCCCATTAGAACAACAACTACAAACAACTTTTCTATAACAATTGTTCTATTCTCCTGCCAAATTGTATTGCTGCCTCAGCAGGGCTTCCCTATGCCCAAATGACACTCTCTCTTATGGATGTGTATAGTTCTTGCATATTCTATTAAACAAGAATTCTGAGTTTATATTTTATCTGCTACTTGTTATTCGTACCCATCCCATTTTTCTTTAAATTCTTGAACTTCTCTGTCCAAAGTACTAACAGGCATCACAGTCAATAACTCTTAAGTTACAAGACAAGTAAATAATACATTTACCAAAACTTGGCAGCTCATCCAATGACGGTTTGTAGTGTACCCATAGACCATAGTACACCTGATGAGAACCAATGTAAATGAAATCCCAAGTTCCTGAACCCTGGTTGAGCATTGTAATATACCTATACCAGAATCCATATGCCTTAGTAGTTTCATTTGTCCTCTGTATCTCCTCTTTCCTTTCCTTCTTGTACCTCTGGCACTAAGACCACACTCCTGCATTATTTATTGATTTTTAAATGATTGTTATTTATTAGTAACAATATTTGTGTGCCAGCCACTAATAAAACATTACTAAATTGTTTTTTGTCTGTTTCAAAAATTTATTTCATTTTAATAAGCATTTCTCAAGCACCTAAATGTGTAGACCACTCTAAGCATTATAGAAGAGAACAAAGAGGAGGAAGAAGATAAATGCATGGTCTTAGACCTCAAGTAACTTGTAGTCTTTGTAAAAATATATAATCTATTGCCCTGAAACAGCTTAATAAACTGAAGGCACAAATAATTATTATGGAATGTAAATGCTCAGTGTTGTTAATGTTGGCTTAATTTTGACAAGTGGGAAGAGGGCATTTCAGATCTGGAGATGGCATTGACAGAGGCACAGAGCCACAAACAAGCTTGAGCAGGTAACTCAGTCGGGGTCAATCGGAAAGGCTGTGGCTAAAAGTTTACTCTGCAACTTGGGACATTCTGTGAGGTAATGGTTGCCTTGAAAAGACAAATCCAGGACCTGGCATGGGGGACTCAGAAACTTCCTTAAAGATTTATGCTTTATCTTGATGGTGATGAAGAACACTGAAGGCCTGTGGGTCTAGAAGAAGCTTCATGGCAATGATGCTAGCTGAACATAAATGAGAGGCAAGGGGTAGCGAACATTGGAGTAAGGGGAGACGTGAGCCAGCAGAAAGAGCAGTTAAGAGCTTATTAGAGTAATGCAAGCATGATATAGAGAAATTCTGGGCTAGTTGTTGACTGTGCAAATAGAATGGAAATGATATGAGATTTGTTGCTAAAAGAAGTAAAACAAAATCAGATTAGTTAGATATGAGATAAAGGGGATGAGTTGAAACTGTCTCCAATGTTTCATACCTTAATGTTGGGAAGAATCTTGATTTTGAAGGAGAAACCCAATTTTTATTGCAAATCCACTTTATATCATACCCTGTAATAAAAGCTTTATAAGCATTATTTTGCTCATTCCACAAATTGTCTTGAAAGTCAGATATGAATGTAGAATTTTCACTCTACACATGAGGATTCTCAGGCTCAGGAAAGTTATATAGCTTGTTCAGTTTCACTCAGCTGACAGAGTCGAGTCTCAGCAAAGAAGTCTCTAGCTCCAAATCCACATTTGTCAGTCTTTACTCTATTTACCATGCTGGGTTACTTTGAGATCACCTTCTTGTTGCCAAATCCAGTGGACCCTTCTCTATCTTCATCTTGTTGATTTTGCCATGATAGATACTCTTGATCATTTCTATCTTTTCTCCCTTGGTTTTGTGACATTCTTCTGTTCTAGTTGCGGTTGCTGTTGTTCTTCTTATTATTATTATTATTATTACCATCCTTATTGCTCTTCTTCTTGTGTTTGTTCTTCTTCTTCCTCCTCCTCCTCTTCTCCTTCCTCTTCCTGTACTTTATCTTCCTCCTCCTCCTCCTGCTCCTTCTCCTCCTCTTCTTTTTCTTCCTCTCCTTCCCCTCTTTCTCCTCCTTTTTGTTTTCCTCCTCCCGCTTCATCTTCCTCTCCTTCTTCATCTTGATAGCTTCCTTTGTTTCCACTGGTATTTCTTTCTTCATCTGCCATTTAAACACTGGTGTTCCCATAATTCTGTCCCCACATTCTCCCTAGGCTACATTCTCTAGTTCCAAGGTTTTATTATGGTATATGCTGATGATTCCAGTATTAATTTTCCTATCTCAAATCTCTTTCTGGAATGAAGGACTTATATTTTTCTACCTGTCTCCAGACTGTCTCAATGTGAATATTCCACAGATACCACAAACTCAACAATGGGCACATTATCTTTTCTGTACAACTTGATTTTCCTCCTGTTGATCTTGTTGTTGGTGTTGTTCCTGCAGCATTGAATGGCATGCCATGCAACCAGTATCCCAGACTTATAGAATAATTAGTTTGAGTCATCATTTTACAGATGAGAAAAATTTCCTACCCACCTTCTTCTCAAGTCTTCCCTTGTTGTTACCCAAAGAATTTGAAGAGATAAAGCCTGCTCACTAACCCAATTCAACCACAGGCAAAAGCTTCTTTAAGTTAGAAGCTTCTGATTAACTTGTTTTACCTTTTTTGTATTAAAAAGAGGTGAAAGTCAGGTAGATGATGAAGTGAGAAAACTGAGAACTCCGGAAGGATGCAAAAGTGATGTGTTTCCCAGTCTGAGATGAAAGGATAATGAAGATGACAATGTAAATGATTCTTAAACTGCTCCATGTTTGTACATGTACCTTTTAGAACTTTTTTTGTGACTGAGTTTAGTCACTTAGAAATGCTTTATGTTTACTGCAAAAAAAATCAACAAATTCAGAGAATGATGACAGTTTTCAGAAAGAAATGTAACTTGCAGGTGAATAACTTCCCCCATCATGCAAAGAATTCTTGGTAATATTCATAATTATGGAATATAAAATTTTTGTTAAGATTCTATAAAAAATTCAGTGTCGCCTCTCCCCAAAATTCATTATTGGGTAAAGAGAAGGATAGAAAATAAATTTTCTTGTAATATACATTGCTTAGCTATGGGTAGCCTTGCAATATACATTGCTTAACTATCCAAAGTCATTTACTCTTTGCCTTCAGTTTCAAATGAAGACCATACGAGATAATTTGTTTCCACTAAGATATGAAAGGTTGAAGCTAGACCTACTACATAATTAAATTGCCTAAGAATGATGCTTTACATGAGTCCCTGGATCCCTAGAATTTCTGAAGGTAATAGCGGCAGTTTTAAATCCATTTTTATTGCTTCAAAAGCCAAATAAGAATTTACTCATAAGCAATTAAAATATAAAATTTCTTTCGTTGCTGAAATTGTATTACTTTTGTGGATTAATATGTTGAACTATAACCCTAAAGAATAGTCATATATGCTTTGATAAATAAAAGTGAGATCAAAATGTTATCATTGCTAAATAAGTTTAATTTATTTTTTTAATTTTTAAATTTTTATTTTAAAGTTGTGGGGTACAATTCAGGGTTTGGTATACAAATGGTCATTGTACTGCTAAAGTTTGGGCTTCACTTTGGTCCCCACTTCACCTGGCTTGAGATCAAGTACCCTTATGGATAAATTGTGTCCCCCCTCCCTCCCCTAGCAGTTTCCCCAAGAACCAGACACTTACAATAAAAAAGCAGTCAACCTCTTGATGGAGAAAAATCTGGGAATCTAAGAGAGAGAAGAGGGGAGGAAAAACAAGAGAAAGCGTTTTCTAAATAGAGATTCAAGGTGAATAAAGATCCAGAGGCAAAAACTAATAATTAGCCAATAAATATAATGAAAATCAGGATTTGACCAGCTGTAAATGAGTAAATTTTCTCAATCCCAGACTCACCAAAGTCATGTAAAGCCTTGTAACATCTAGGTGGTAATTGTTGTTTTGTGATGAGCAAATCACATCGTCCGGAGAACCTTCCCCATTTGTTTCCCTCCTCTCACTCCAGTACCCATAATGTCACTTCTCTCAACTCCTATATCTTATGTCTTGACACTCTCTGTGCCCAGCATAATGTCCAAGACAAACAAGATATTTCATCAATAGCGGTTGAATTAATAAATAAATGAATGAGCCTTGCTGCCAGCCCCTAAGACATTTGATCATTTGGGGTACTATTTTGCAAACTAGTATTTGGCAGACAGTATGGAAAACTTGGTTTGTACCACAATTTAAAATAACTTTGGAACATGCTTTCACTCATTTCATATATAAATATAATTTGTTCTATTACAAACTAAGCTCCTCCTATCCATGTTATTTAGAACTTTTCTTTTGGATTCCGCAAAACAACTTTAACATCTCTCTATAGCAGTGCTCACTTTTTAACAGCTGCATAGTATCCTAGTATCCCATGACGATTCATTATTTACTTAGTCTTCTACTAACTGATTTGCCGTTCTAAAATATTGACCTCTAACGACAGTGTTTCCATAGCTACTCTTCTATGCACATCTTTGTATTAGTGTGACTATTACTATAGGATGGGCATCTAGAAATGGAATTCCTGGGTACCGTGCAACATCCTTCTCTTTGGTAGGTACTACAAAT
The DNA here is from genome assembly GCF_000164805.1 of Carlito syrichta. Classification (NCBI taxonomy): domain Eukaryota; kingdom Metazoa; phylum Chordata; class Mammalia; order Primates; family Tarsiidae; genus Carlito; species Carlito syrichta. The sequence goes on from NW_007246048.1 coordinate 597,732, forward strand.
TTTCTCTTCAGAACGAGTGTACCATTTTATACATTTTTTTCAATTACTAGTAATATCAAATATTTTTCTCTGTTTATTCCTTTTTGTAGTTTTTAATGAATTGTTTATTCACATATTTTGCCCATTTTTATATTAGGTTACCTTTTTATTGTTGATGTATGAGCAATTTTAAATTTTATGGATGTTAGTACACTGAATATTATATATGTGGAAATATGTTATACCAATTCTTCATTGCCTTCAAATTTCATCTGTGCCTCAGAGAAGTTTGTGCGTGTGTGTGTGTGTAATTTTTTTTTTCTTTTTTTTTTTTAGAGACAAGATCTTATTCCTTTGTCCAGGCTTGAGTACAGTGATGTGATCATGCATGGTTCACTGCAGCCTCAACTTCCTGGCCTCTAGTTATCCTCCCACCTCAGCCTACTAAGTAGCTAGGACTACAGGTGTGCACCACCACACCTGGCTAATTTTTTTTTTAATTGTAGAGATGGAGTCTCGTTGTGTTGCCCAAGTTGGTCTTGAACTCCTGTTCTCAAGTGATCCTATTGCCTTAGACTCCCGAAGTACTGAATTACAGGCATAAGCCACCATCCCCAGCTGAGAAGTTATCTATTTGTATGTAGCACATAAATTACATTTTTCCTTTCTGGCTTTTAGACTTTGTGTCATGCTAAGTAAGGTTTTCTTAACTCAGGCCTATAAAACTATTCCCATATTTTCTTTTGATACTTTCTTAGATTTATTATTATTATTGACAAATAGATTAATCCATCTGGAATTCATTTTTTTGTGAATAGCATGCCTAAGAATTTTCAAATTGAGAAGGATATCACAGAAAACATATCTATAAAGGTAACACAATTTATTACATTTGATAAAAGATTGTTAAACATCTTAGAAAAAATAAAAATTAGGAATTTTGACCAAGCATCAATTATAACATATTTATTTTCTCAAGAGTCATAACATAACAAAGTGCTTCATATTTGTGTAACACCTTAAAATTGTCTAAACATTTTTGTATCTGGGTTTTCTTTTTCAAATCCATAACAACCTTATTAGGTAGAAGGAGCAGGACTTTTTTAATGACTTATCTAAGGTCGCTAAGATAATTAAAAGCTGTAGTGATTCCAGGAAACGGCTCTCTTTACATTCCAGTATTTTTTCTACTATTATAACAATCATAACCTTTGCACCAGGCATTATTCTGCATGCAGAAAAATCCCAAGGCAGAAAGTCTCGACTGTTATAAAATGAATGACTTAAATAAGTTAAGCAATATAGACCTGTTAAAATCATTGATCGTGAGCCTTTTCTCCCCATCTCTGGCCTAACATAAATGGTTGTGACTGAGTAGCAAACCTGCTGGAAATGGGGCCAGGGTGGATGCCCAGTGCAGGCTTAACAGGAGAGGTGCAAATTGTGCCAGTATAATTCCTAATACAAGATAGTGGAAAATTGCTAGCACAATTGAGAATTGTTAACACAATAGAAAGGACACTGAAGGAAAACCTGATGTGTCTCTCCGGCATCTTTTTTGTCCCCACTGCCATTTTCTGAGGGGATAAAATGAGATGACATTGGGAAGAAAACTACCACACTAGAGCCAGAAGTGATTGCTGCTTTGAATGCTGCACAGCTGCGCCAGTGTGGCCAGATTGATCCATTTCAAAGCAATGGTCATTATATTGCGTTTTACCCTGAAAATGCAGTGCTTTTCTGTTTCCGGAGTTGTCTGTGCTGATGGATGGCAGGATGCCCTACCTCAGTACATTATTTTATGTTTAACAATCTTTCACTGTGGAATTAACCAACTTATACATTTCAATAGTATCCTAAAACAAAGTCTGGACTATGAAAAGAATGCAAATTTTTAACACAAGAGAGGAAGTTTGAACAATAGGGAAGAGTTTTTGTTCTCACAACCGTATTTAAGATCTTACTGGATCCAGCATCTAATGTTTTCACCTTTATCTTAATGCCTGAAAAGTTAATTTGAAACTCCCTTTAGTTTCTCTTCTTTGTTACGATTATATTTTAAAGCCATTATTTTTAAGAATAAAAGTCTTTGAGAGAAGAATTGTTAGGCTTGTTAAGCATATGTGTAAGTTTAGACATGCCCATAAAGTGTCAGGGCCCCTCCGAAACAAACAACAAAACGACATAAACCTTTCTAAAGGGAATAGAGAGTTAACACATACACATTCATTGCAGTGAATAAAGTTTCATCAAATCATAGAACGATTAAAACTTTCAGTTGTGAAAATATAATATCTATGTTCTTCTTGGGCCTCGTATAGACACATAGATTGTGACTAAATATACATATTACTTGTACCACACCACTTGATATTTGATCTGTGATAGCCCATAGGAAAGTGTTCAGCGTGGTACAACAATTATTTGTTGAATGACTGGATACATTAATGAAATAAATGTTAATACCCAGAATAAAATATTCATATGTGTTGCGATAAAATTATTTTTTGTGATGTATCACATTTCATGATTATATAATTGAATTTTACAGGTAAAATTGGTTGTTTTTGTTTAAATGGCTTAACTACACTTTTAACTTTGCATATTGGAGAGTTAGATGGGTTAGACTGGTAAACATGCATATTCCTTTTTTTAGCAATCTTTTTTAAAAAGAAAGATTAAGTTAAAAAATTAGAAAATACCCAGAATTATTTGCAACCTATATACTGTGTGTAGATTGTAATTATAATTTGATTAAAACCATTAGGTCTAGGTACTATGGATGAATTCTAAGAGAATAGCTAAGAGAACTAAAAAATTTCCCAATTTTCTGGCTTTGAACAGAATAACCATGCAATATTGCAATATAATTATATACTTTTAATCACAAAATTGGAAAAATAGAGAAAGAAGATAAATGAAGATTTACCTAATCCTCATTTAACTAATCCAAGAACCTGCATAATTCTATAAAATTATGAACCATTTAAAATGACTTTTCAACAAATATAGAACAAAAAGCAGAATTAATTTGATAGTACAGTAGAAAAATTATAGTTAAAAATAATTTATTGTATATTTCAAAATAACTAGAAGAGAAGAATTGTAATGTTCCCAACACAAAGATAAGATACATTTTTTTGAGTTGATGGATGTTCTAATTATCCTGATTTGATCACTACACTTTGTATAAAGGTAGCAAAATATCACATGTACCCCCAAAATATGTACAGCTATATTAATTTTTAAAAATTAAAAATTGGCCGGGCTTGGTGGTTCAAGCTGTAATCCCGCGCCTTTGGGAGGCTGAGGTGAGTGGATTGCCTGAGCCCGCGGGTTCGAGACCCGCCTGGGCAGTGAGACCTCATCTCTACAATAAATCAAAAAATCAGCCGTGCGTCGTAGCGCATGCCTGTAATTCCGGCTACTTGAAAGACTGAGGCGCAAGGATCGCCGGAGCCCAGCAGGTTGAGGCTTCAGTGGCCGGGAGCGGCCACTGCACTCCAGTCTGGGCAACAGAGTGAGACTCCAACTCAAAAAAAAAAAAAAGAAAAAAAATTTTTTTTAATTTAAAAATCAGAATTTAAATGTTGTTCATATAGCTTAGATGTATTTTATAATTATACATTATCCTATAAGTTGTGCTGGAAAACACTGCTATGAATTCTGCCTTAAAGTTGTTAACTAGAAATTAAACAATTTTCCTCAAATTGTTTTAGTAGTTATATTTAAAGACAGACTATTCAACTTTTAAGTGTCAGAGCACACTTTATTTGGGGAAACAAATAATTTGTAAATTATAAGATAGCTATGATTTAGATTTAGATTTTTCTCAGACTTTTTAGCAAGCATCTCTCAGTATTGTCTATGTGCCAAAAATATTGAGTCAGAAAGGGAGGAAAAAAAGGCTGTTGGATTAAAAAGAAAAAAAGGTGTCAACTATAAAACAAAAATAATCCTTCAATTGGTTGATGGCTGTCCTTGATAGACTCCAGTAAGAAATCCAAATTTCAGAGTATTTAGCCCTAGGATACCCATCATGGTTCCTTTTCCTACAATCACAGATTGGAAGGGACAAGTCCTTTGCCCCGTTCAGGCACCAGCACCATCCACACCATCTTCACTTTGAAAAATCAAGTGTTAAAACCTTTTAAAGTCAATAGAGAATTCTGGTTTTTAGCTTGCATCCTTTGTGCTCAACAATTCCATGACTGTTAAGGAATAGAACCATCAGACAATTTTTGCATTTGTTATTTGTTTGTTTGTTCTTTTTTTTTTTTTTTTTTTGAGTTGGAGTCTCACTCTGTCGCCCGGACTGGAGTGCAGTGGCCGCTCCCGGCCACCACAGCCTCGACCTGCTGGGCTCCGGCGATCCTTCCACCTCAGCCTTCCGAGTAGCCGGAATTACAGGCGCATGCTACCACGCTCGGCTGATTTTTTGATTTATTGTAGAGATGAGGTCTCGCCAAGTTGCCCAGGCGGGTCTCGAACTCACGGGCTCAGGCAATCCACTCACCTCAGCCTCCCAAGGCGCAGGATTACAGGCTGAGCCACCAAGCCCGGCTTGCTTGTTTGTTCTTATCGGAGTAGAAGAAGGGGAGAACAGAGAGGGTTTGGAAAAGAAAAGGCGGTTGGCTTTCCTAAAGCTTCATTTTCATAAAAGAAACACTTGCTCCTTTTAGAGAAATCAGAAAAATCAGAAAGGTGTGTCGACCGAAGAATGCTGAGGTACATACGTTTGGAAAGAGTGCTTTATTTCTTATAAAGTGTTGCAGACTGAAAAATGACTATTCTGACAGTCTGGGAAGCCAAAAACAGGCACTTCAAGAGGAGGAAAGGGAACAGGAATTTGTGCTGAGTAGGGTGGCCAAATATACATATTCAATAAGCAATAGGAGAATCATGAATATTTATAAGAGGAGAAATATGCACAAGTGCAATTGAGCTTCGTGCTTCTTCATGGGACGCACGTTCAAAATATGGCGGCCCTAGCATAACCTGAGGGCGGACTTTTCCACTCTATGACGTCAAAAGGTGAAGCAGAAAACACAGGAATCCTCACCGTGCATTCTCCACCAGCGGCCAAAACTGGTCTGGAGATGGGGGTCAATTTTAAGGAAGGGACGCATTGTGAACCTGGTGAGTTTTCACATGGAAACTGCAAAGGAGGCAGAGTCCCGTCACAGTCTCAGCTGATTGGCTAAAGGCAAAGGGGATAAAGGAATTAGTCATCCACTTGTTGTTTTCCAGAGCTGATATAGGACAGAATTCTGGTTAAAGATTAATAAGGAAGGAACATACCGACGTCCGGTCTCATCATGGCCAGGAATTCAGTTTTTTTGTTTTTGGGGTTTTGTTTTTTTTTTTTTGAGTTGGAGTCTCACTTTGTAGCCCAGGCTGGAGTGCAGTGGCCGCTCCTGGCCACGCAGCCAGGAATTCAGTTTTCAAGGTTTCCATTAAGTCTGATAGAATAGGAAGCTTAGGAACTGATGTTTATTTCTCAAGTGTAAAGAGATTAGCTTTTTAAAAAAATCATCCCAAACTTCATCTTCACCAAAAGATAGTCAGTGTTGACATTTTGATGTACTGTCTTCCGGTTTTTCTTTGTACATTTGTGTTCACGTATTTAAGATAATACTGTCCATTTAGCATTACACTGCAATGATTTTCTAGTACCTTTGTAAACTCTTTAGAAGTATCATTTTAAATATTTTACTTAACATTCCATTCATATGCCATAATTTACATAACCATTCCCTACATTTAGGCTGCTGCCAATTGTCCATGAAACATCATTTTTGACCTTAACTTCTACACCAATTTAATTCCTTGGTCACATAAGTGACTTACTCTAGGATTTATTGGATTACTCCATAGAACTTAACATCGTGAAGGTGATTCTTAACTAGAATGTTATTATTTTCAAGGCATAAGTAGCCTGAGAATCATAGGAAAATTATACTTGAAGATTACTATCCACCCCGCCCCACCTGCATGTTTCATAAAATCAAAGCTAGAAATTAGCAGAGGCCTATCTCATTCTTTTTAATATTATAGAGAATTACTGTTCATTAGAAATATGACATGAGCCACAGATGCAAGCCCCAGGTATCATTTTAAATTTTCTAGTAGCCACATTTAAAATCATAAAAAAGAATAAATTAATTTTATATTTTTAATCAAATATACCCAAAATATTATCATTTCAACCTGCAATCAATATAAAAATTGTTAATGAAATAGTTTATAGATTTTTTTATGCTAAGTATTAGAAATTGGTACACTCATTTTACTTAAAACACATCTCTATTTTGTTGACCTATATCTCAAGGGCTCAAAGCTTACATGTAGCTAGTTGTTACCACATTGGACAGCACAGCTGTAAAGAGAGAGCTTGGGCAGTAGATAAGAAGGTGGATTCCATCTGGAGTTTGAGCTAGCTCTGGCACTTATTTGCCAACCTCAGGTAAGTTGCTTCTCTGTACTTCAGTTTGCCAATCCATAAAATGGGAAAAATAATAATAAGTACTATGTAGAGTTGATATAGGGATTGGTGAGATAATCCATGAAGTCAGTACTCGACATCTGTCCTGTATAGGAATCTTGAAAAAAGTGTACCTACTCTAACTTAACCAATTACTTCTAGTGTCCTATAATCATTCCCTTTTATCTTGTAACCATTTTCCGTAAGAATGAATTATTGACAATATAATCACTGCCCTCGTGCTCTAGAGAAGGGGACTAGCACTTACCCCACAGCCTAGATGTTCAAAGCAACACGGAATCATGACCTCCTTGTTATTTTTATTCTGTAGTGTTGATGACAATTCTCCTTAGTTCATTTTGGTCTTCCTTAACAGAGGTCTGCACTATTTCTTCACGGTCTCGCAAATAATATGTTCCAATCTCCACTAAATGGTGGATGAAAATGTAGAGGGAACCACAAGTTCTTAGTATGGCTACATACTCTGGCTTGTGGCTGTCGTGGTAGCTTGTGTGGGTTACTTAGTGGATCTTTAGGACTATGTCTTCTCAACTCTAACATCCTGGCTTCCACATGAGCTGAAACAGAGACAACAGAAAATACTTTGGCAGATATTTCAGAGCCAGAGAGCTTGCTTCTCATGCTGGTGCAAGTATATATGCCCCAGTGCTTCTGCCAGTTAAAGGGAGAAACCTGCCATGTAGGAGACATCAATGGAAAAGGTACCCTTCAGTTGACCCTGGAGGTGGGTTGGATTCACTCCTGCAATCACAAGCCCTTTACACTTAGAGAATGTGACAGAGGCTGATGGATAATGTTATATTAAAGACAAACACTCTCGCTGACCAACAGGCAGGCTTTTCCAGGCAAACTGCAGTTAAAAAAACGTAACAGGAAACCCCTTGTTGAATTCAGAGATCACAGTAAAGTATGAATTCTTATTGGTTTCCACCTCTCTGTATCAGCTCTTGAGTATTAAAAATTGAATGTTATCCCACAATATTTTTATATTATGTGTGTAATCAGGCCTGTTTTCGAGGGTGACTATAATTATTAATCCATGACCAGCTATGCCTGATTTCCTGTACTGTGATCTCTTTGTTTTCATTGCATTGAGTGCTGAAAACATCTACAAACTTATTTGTAACCACAAGTGTCTTTCATTCTATTCAGGTGGAAGAGGTGTCCCATTCTGGTAAGATCCCCCAATCCTGCTCCCGTCTTCTTCCTCTTCCTTCACCCCATTGATTGTTGCCTCAATCCCCAGTTTTCAGCTTGATGGCTCTCCACTGGCTTCTTCATATCTGTTATGTCTACTCAAGTCCTTCCTGTGTTTCTGGACCCTGCATCCTCTCCACTCATTGCCTCATCTTTCTCTTCCCTGTCTTCACTGATACTTGCAAGAACTAGTCTTATTTGTGGCATCCCTTCCTCGAACCCCACATACTTCCCAAGTCCTTGCAATCTAGATTCTGCATACCATTGCAATGGCACTGCTTTTGCCTATATCAGCATTGCACTCCTTGTAGTGCTAACACTCTTGATTCCTCTTCTTACATGACCTTTCTTTGGTATTTGATATTGTAGTCTCTTCCCTCTATCACCAAATTATTTTCCCTTTGTTGTGATGCCACACTGTTTTGTGTGTGTGTGTGTGTGTGTGTGTGTGTGTGTGTGTGTGTGTTTTCCTAGCTCCTTGGTTTACTAGATCCTCTTCCACTGTCCATCGCTTGAATCAGTTTTCTCTTCAGTCCTCTGTTTCTCTCATGCCTCTATTCCCTTGGCTTTAATGCTATTAAATACTGATAACTCTACATTCTATTTTTCAACTCCAAATATTTCTTCTGACTTCCAACTCATATTTTCATTTTCCTACTAGACACTTTTTCTCAGATATCCTAACAGGCAGCTCAAACTAAGCATGTCCCAAACTAGTGCATCAATATAGGGTGACCATATATTTTATTGGCCAAATTAGGTCATTTTTCATGTGAAAAGATGCACTAATAATAATTAAGCCAAAAAACAAGCATACACAGAAACTGTCTAGAACTGACTTATCCCTTAACTACATCAAGCATGGTGCTTAGGCTTGGGTTATGGTACTTTTAGGGGTCCATGAAAATATTTTAATTGTGCTTAAAAATCAGAAGAAAATGAATATAACAATATAAATATAATAATGAATCCAGACTGTATTTTCTGTCTTTATACCAATGCAGTCATAAAGTATCATTTTGATTCTTTTTTTAATGGAGGACTGGGCCTTCAGAGACAAATGTGTTTAAGGGACCATAAAAATTATGTGGCCTTGCACATGGCCACTCTTTTTTTTTAATCAATATTTTTTATTTTGATATTGTGGGGTACAGTTTAGGGTTAAGTATACAAATATACTTCGTTCAGGCACCCTTGTCATTAAGGGGTGTCTCCCCATCCCCAGACAGATATTGACTACCGTTAATCCCACCTCCTTTCCCCTCCCCCCCTTAGTTTCCCACCACCGTCAGTATTTTTTTTTTATAATATTATGGTGGATGTTCAAGGTCCACTATATGAGTGAGAACATGTAATACTCAGATCTTTGTTTCTGTGAGAGTTCACTCAGCATTGTTGACTCTAGTTCCATCCAGGTTGCTGCAAAGTTCATGATTTTGTTCTTTTTTATGGCTACATAGTATTCCATCGTGTATATGTATCACATTTTTTTAATCCAGTCTTCTTTTGATGAACAGTATGATTGATTCCAGGTTCTTGCTATTGTGAACAATGCTGCGATAAACATACATGTGTAGGTATCTTTTTGGTAGAGTGATTTGAGTCCTTCAGGGTATATTTCCAGTAGGGATATTGCAGGGTCATATGGGAGGTTGATGTTTAGAGCTTTGAGGAATCACTACACTGTTTTCCACAGAGGTTGCACCAGTTTACACTCCTACCAACAGTGTAGGGGTGTTCCCTTTTCACCACACCCTCTCCAGCAACTGTTATTTTTTGAGTTATTGATAATTGCCATTCTGACTGGAGTTAGGTGGTATCTCAATGTGGTTTTGATTTGCATCTCCCTGATGATTAGTGAGGTTGAACATTTCTTCATATGTCTGTTGGCTGCTTGGATGTCTTCCTTTGAGAAGTGTCTGTTCATATCTTTTGCCCACTTTATAATGGGGTTGTTTGTTTTTTTCTTTTCAGCACATTTGAGTTCCTTGTAGATCCAAGATGTTAAGCCTTTGTCGGACCTGGAGTTGGCAAATACTTTTTCCCAGTCCGTAGGCTGTCTCCCTGCTCTCTTGATGGTTTCTTTGACTTTGCAGAAGCTTGTCAGTTTAACGAGGTCCCATTTGTCTATCTTATCTCTTATGGCCTGTGGGTTTCGAGTTTTGTTCAGGAATTGAATGCCAGTTCCAACTCCCATAAGGGTGTGTCCTGCATTTTCTAAGGTTCTTATGGTTTGAGGTTTTACATTTAGGTCTCTGATCCATTTAGAGTTAACTTTTGTGTATGGAGATAGATAGGGGTCTTGTTTGAGTCTTCTGCATGTGGTCAGCCAGTTTTCCCAGCACCATTTACTGAAGAAGTTCTCCTCTCCCCAGTGGTAAGTGGTGGAGGCTTTGTTGAAAATGAGTTGGTTGAGAAATTGAGGTTTAGCTTCTGGAATCTCAATTCTATTCTGTTGGTCTATATACCTGTTTTTGTACCAATATCAAGCTGTTTATATTATTGTAGTTTTATAGTAAAGTTTGAAGTCTGGTAATGTGATACCACCTTTGTTTTTTTGCTGTTGTTGAGGATTGTTCTGGCTATTCTTGGTCGTTTGTGTTTCCATATGAATTCCTGTGTTGTCTTTTCTAGGTCTGAGAAGAATGTTGCTGGTAATTTGATGGTTATTGCATTAAATCTGTAGATTGCCTTAAGTAGGATGGACATCTTCACAATGTTGATTCTTCCAATCCATGAGCATGGGATATTTTTCTACTTGTTTGTGTCATCTTTGATTTCTTTGAGCAGTGTTTTGTTGTTTTCATTGTAAAGGTCTTTGACATTCCTGGTTAGAAGATGCCGAGGTATTTCATTTTTTTGTGACTATTGTGAATGGAATTGTGCTTTTTATTTGGGTTTCTGTTTGTTTATTATTGGTGTAAAGAAATGCAACTGTCTTTTGTACATTTATTTTATATCCTGAGACTTTGCCAAAGTCCTTTATCAGTGTAAGGAGGTTTTTTGACAGATTATCTTGGGTTTTCAAGGTACACAATCATGTCATCTGCAGAGAGAGATAACTTGACTTTCTCTTTTCCTATTTGGATACCCCTGATTTCTTCTCTTCTCTGATTGCTCTAGCCAGGACTTCCAATACTATATTGAACAGGAGGGGTGAGAGTGGGCATCCTTGTCTGGTTCCAGTTTTCAGGGGAAATGGTTCCAATTTTTGTCCGTTTAGGAGTATGCTGGTTGTGGGTTTCTCGTAGATGGCTATTCCTATTTTGAGGTATGCTCCCCGTATGCCTAGATGTTCAAGGGTTTTTATCAAGAGGGGGTGCTTGATTTTATCAAAAGCTTTTTCTGCATCTAATGATATAGTCATGTGGTTTTTGTTTTGACATCTGTTGATGTATTTAATTACATTTATGGTTTTACGAATGTTGAACCAGCCTTGCATCCCAGGGATGAAGCCTACTTGATCATGATGGATGATTTTTGAGATGTGTTATTGAATCCGGTTTGCTAAGATCTTGTTGAGAATTTTAGCATCTATTTCATCAAAGATATTGGCCTGAAGTTCTCTTTCTTTGTTGGGTCTTTACCTGGCTTGGGTATCAATGTGATGTTAGCTTTGTAAAATGATTTGGGGAGAATTCCATCTTTCTCAATCACCTGGAATACCTTCAGTAGGATTGATATCAGCTCCTTCTTAAATGTCTTATAGAATTCTGCTGGAAAGCCATCTGGATCCGGGGGGTTTTTTTGTAGGTAGTTTTCTTATTACGTAGTCAATTTCCTTGATTGTTATTGGTCTATTTAGGGTCTCAATGTCTTCTTGTTTCAACCTAGGCAGGTTGTGTGATGTCAGAAAGTCCTCCATTTCCTTAAGGTTTTCAAGTTTGTTTCCATACAAGTGTACATAGTAGTCTCTAATGATCTTTTGTATTTCTTCAGGGTCAGATGTGACTTCATCTTTTGTGTTTCTGATTGTGTTTATTTGGGCTTTTTCTTCTATTTCTTGGTCAGTCTAGCTAGGGGACCATTGACCTTGTTTATTCTTTCGAAGAACCAACTTTTTGTCTCATTGATTTTTTGTATTATCTTTTTGTCTTCTATGTCCTGGATTTGGGCTTTTATTTTGGTGATCTGGATTCTTCTGCTGAAATTAGGGTTTTGGTGGTCTTACTTTTCCAGCTTTCTTAGCTGGCTTGTTAGGCTATTAATTTGTGATCCTTCCATTTTCTTCATGTGCATTTGTAGGGATATAAATTCCCCTCTTACTACAGCTTTCATGGTGTCCCAGAGATTTTGGTAAGATGTTTCTTCATTTTCATTTGTTTCCAGGTACCTTTTAATCTCTGTTTTGATTTTATCGTTGACCCAGGAGTTGTTTAGCATCATGCTGTTTAGTGTCCATGTCTTTGTGGGTTTTGGGGAGACCTTGTGGGTGTTAATGTTTATTTTTATTCCACTGTGGTCCAAGAAGGTACATGGCAAAATTTCAGTCCTTTTAAATTTGTTTATACTTGATTTATGGCCAAGTATGTGGTCAGTCTTAGAGTATGTTCCATGTAGTGATGAATAGAATGTATATTCTGTGGTCTTTGAATGGAGTGTTCTGTAGTTATCAATTAAGTCCATTTGATCAAGAGTCACATTGAGGTTTCAGGTCTCGTTGCTGATTTTTTGTCTTGGTGATCTGTCTAGGGTTGTGAGTGGGGTATTGAAGTCCCCAGATATGATGGTGTTGGAGTTGATATCCACCTCTCCAAATGTGCTTCCTTTTTTGATTTGTCTATTTCACATACTGGTATCTTCACTATCCACTCAAAAAACCCCACACTGGTAATCAGAGTGTCATCCCTGACTTCCCTCCACCCCTTTCCCTTCAGCATCCACATCACTTACCAAATGGATTATTGGTGACTTACCAATTCCCCAAGCTTCCATTTCTATCTAGAAAAAGTGTCCCATAGCTGCCTTTATTTTAGGTCAATCAGCAAATCAAAGAAGCAGACTTTTGCCCAATGTTTTCTTTTTTCTTTTTTCTTCCTCAAGTGTATTCTCCTCTTCTTCCTTCATAATGTTCAGCTCCTTTTATTGGCCAATGACAGCGTGTTTATTTCTGCCAAAGAACCATCACTGGTCTACAGGCTCTTCCCCATGCAGGGCTCAGTCTCCCCTCCCACCTGTAGTGAGTTTGCTCATGGGGTGAGAAGGCATATCTCTCACCATGTAAAGATTCAAGTGTGGTGTTTCTTTGTCAGACAGAATAAGCATGGTATAACTGGAAAGCAATCCTGAACTTTTTTAGATTACTCAATTGTTTGATTTTGATAGTAATTATAGCTGTAAGCGATGTTCATTCCATCTTAAATGTTACAAATAATGGAATGAGAATTCTGTATGGTGCCTGTACATGGCCTGTGTGGATGGTTCCTCAACACCCTTATGAAGCCCTTTCTGTTATCACAGCTCATCTGGTGAACTTCCATCTGCTCTATAGATTGGGCCAATAAGGCAACATTAGGAGAGGCAGAATGATAGGGAAAGCCTATTTCTTTCCCACATTTGCTTCTTCAATCACCACTGCTCTACAGATATCTAAATGACCATAACTTTTACATCCTGGTTTTGATATGTTATTTCATTCATAAATGACCATAGGACCAAAGAAAAGTTGAAAGTTGAAAAGAGAATGCATACAAACATATATCCTACATCTTATGTGAGCAACAAATGCATTTTCAGATTTTAGAACATTGAAGTTTCCCAAATACCATTGAAAGCATTACAATAGAAGAGTCCATAACATTAAACATGAGAAATAAATCAACGTGTCCTTACTCTGTTAAAGACCAAGAACACACTGTAGCCTACCAGAATAAAAGTCAATGAGTATAGTTAAAACACTGGGAGAAATGGACCTTATTTAGAAAAGATGGTCACAGAGAGCCACAGATGTCCTCTGCAGCCTATGACTTACTCTTTAACCAGTCTGTCTTCTCTATGCCATGACTCACTCAGTTTTAAACATATTTTTTTTTCTGTTTTTCAAATACAATGCACAATTAACTGCATTTGCTCACAAAATAGGTTTTTTGGGGGATGAAAATTACGTTTTCATGGAGGGATCCATATGCATAACTCAGTGTCTGTGGTCAATGTATTTTTCCCTCGGACATTATCCTTTTGTCTCCTCCCCCTAAACCACTCCTATTTTGAGAAGATTCAGAAGCTGCAAACATTTCCTCAGGACTCCCCAAACCCTGCCTTGACAGGAGCTCAGGGCAGGGGTGGAAAATCTTTTTCAACACTCATGCCAACTATGAACAAGTGAGAGTACCTGTGTTAGAAGAATTCTGAGGGAGAGCATCAGGAATTACTACCAATATCTGACTGGGGCAGTCTTGAGGGAGCAGAAGACCCAGTGCCACTGAATTGCAATCTCTAGGATCTGAATACCCAGATGAGACAATCCAAAGTTTTGGAAGGAAGTGACAGAAGAATGTCTGAGATATAAAGTGACCAACACTGCTTTTGTTGCATTTCATCCATTTTGATGAAGCAAACAAAGGCAAAGCCCCTTTCAGTAGACTTTGCTTAATCAGAAGTTGAAAGCATCCTTCCAAGTACTTTACGTGGGAAACACTTGCGTGGCCTGAGAACTTGAGCTGAAGGCTTCTGCAGTTTCCTCTCAGCTTAGACTCTGAGAACCTGATGCCACCAAATATGAAATTTCCATTTTTCTTTCTCCTAAGATTACTTATCTTCTCAAATGAGGAGGTGTCTTACAATCAATGATATTTTTGATATAACATCTTTTTTTTTTAGTTGGATCTCACTCTTGTCACACAGGCTGGAGTGCAGCAGCAGCACACTCACGGCTATTGCAGCTTCAACTTACTGGGCTTAGGCCATCCTTTCATCTCAGCCTTCCAAGCAGCTGGAACTACAGATGCATGCCACCACGCCCGGCTAGCTTTTGTGATTTATTGTAGAGACGACGTCTCATGAAGTTGCCCAGGCTGGTCTCAAACCCCTAGGCTCAGGTAATCCTCTTGCTTCGGCCTCCCAAAGTGCTAGGGTTACAGACTGAGCCACCGCACCCAGCCTGATATAGCATCTTAAAGTAAATGACATTGATGCTACATTTTAAAATTAATAGTTTCTCTGAATAGAAAATAATATAATAGGCATTCTACTCCTCTTAAATATAAATTTATAATTATAACTTGTATCCCATGTAGTTCCACCTGTATCTGCCTTTTTTTGAGTTTTAAAACTTTTTCTCTAAATATAAAAATTTTACCATTCTCCATTTGTATGTGCCTCAATCTTCCCCAGATATCCTATGAGTGTCTCTTCTATATACCCTATTTAATTAAAAAGTACTTATTGAGTTTTAAATTATATAGTTTGACTATACAAGTAGTCTTTATTTTCTACATAGTATAATATTTTATAAGCATAGTAAAGTTATATTAAAAGTTAAACTATTAAATATACTTAAAATCTATCCATGCAGAAACTCTCTCAACTGGGAGGATTAACCTACCCAGAAAGAACGTATTGCTTTTAAATTTAGTTTAATAAGTTAACATTTTGGTGTCTACAAACCTTGTGATCTTGGTAAATGTGAGTCTGTCTATGAAAAAGTCTCCACCTTTTAAACCATTGGAAATCACAGTAATCAAGTTCAGAGATAGCAAAGCTGAAAAATAGATCCTGAATTATGGTGACCCCCACCAAAGATAGGACCCCTGAAGGGACTTCTTGGCAGGAAACCTGACATCTTTCTAGTGATTTTATCTCTTTAGAGGCCCTCGTGTCCTCTGTCCACTGCTAGTTTCCCTTCTGTTTGTTGTCTATGGTGGAAGATGGTTAGTCCTTTTCCAGATATTTCCATTCTATCAGTTGCACCCAAGGCAAGTCAAGCAAGTATGTGTCTGGGACAGGGCATTCTCAGCTGAATTTTATTGGGTCAATAAAAGTTTCTTTTTCATTATCGAAGAGATGTGATTTGTTTTTTAACTCAGCTATGGGTTCTGCTTTGTAGTTCTTCTAGAAGCCTAGGTTTCCAGAGTGCTGGCCTCCAGATAGCTGGAGTTAAGATTGCAATTTGACAATATGATTATATTCTACTTTATTATAGCATTATTCATCAGCGAAGAAAACTTAAATCACTGTTTCTGTATCAAGACTATTGTCTTACATGCCGTGGAATGACACCAAAAGACCAAAAAGGGCACTCCTTCACTCTATCAGTGAGGTGGAATAGCATAATGCTTAGAAAGTACATGTTGGTAGATACACCACCTGGGTTCAAATTCCAATTCTGCCACTTTTGTTAGCTTGTGTAAAGTCACTTAACCTTCCAGGACCTTGCTTTTGCTGTTGATAAAATGCTGATTGTAGAGGTATACTCCTCTCCCCTAGGTAGGTTTGTTGTGGGGATTACTGAGTTCATGTATGTCAAGTGTTTAAAATAGTGTGGCTCCTGATAAGCCCAACGGGTGTTTTACTATTACCATTATTATGCATGGACTTCAGAGAGACTATACATGTGTGCGCATGCACACACACATACACACACACACATGCACACGCACGCACACACTCGACAGCACTGCTTCTTAATCTTTATTCTAATCCACTAGATCTGGAGTGGTCTGACCACACTTTGAGTAGAGGAGTGGAGAGCAGATGAAGAACTATGTTTACAGAAAATATTAGCACGAGTGAAAAATTAACACAGCCCTGGTTATGATCATTCCTTGTCTCCTGGAACATTCTCAGAGCTGGTGGGCAGTGGAAAGGACTTCGCTCTAGTCCTGACTGGCTGCACGTCCCATCACTTATGGCCCGCCACTTAAGCGCGTTGTATTTCATTTCTGCCATCTTCCAAATGGCGATAATAATACTTGTTCTACTTACTTCACAGGATTGTTGTAAGGGTCAAAATGTATGTGAAAGCTCTTTGAAAAATTAAAAGTGCTGTCCAATTGTAAAGGGATCAATAGTAGCAGAAGGAAGAGTGGACAGGGTGGGGAGGGGGGATGTTTGGCCGGGAATGGAGAACTCCCCAGCAGAGTAAATTCTGAGCTAAGGCTTGAAAGAGACTGGAGAGGCAATTGGCTGTTATTCCAGTGCAGAAGAAACTACTAATGGAGGAAGCAGCACAAGACAGAAGCAAATAAGCCCAGGTGTGTGTCCATGCACGCAGAGAGCCAAAACAAACTAGCATGCTTTCTCAGTGGAGGGCCCATCCAAAAGAGTTAATGCGACTTTAGATTTTCTCTTAAATATAGTAAGAGGAAAAGAGCATAAAAGGGTAGGTAGAACACTCTATCTGAAATCTTAATCAAAGCCTTTTGAGTCGATGCAAAGAGAATAGAGGAATTTTTTTCAAAGGACTTCCAATGTCACTCATTTAGCAAATGTACCCCTCCACTGCCAGGCACACGGGACAGATCAACATACCTGGCTACTTGTTACTGCCTCCACCGGGCCTGATGCTTCTAGTGATGAGCTTGGGTCTACACCAAAGATGTGATTCCAGAACTGTATAGGAAGCTCCAGCCTCATGTCTTTGCTGCTCTTGGTCATCTGCCTTCTTGGGTCAGGGCCACCCTCACAGGTTTATGATCAGTGCAGGCACTCAGGTTCTGAGCTCAGAATTCTGTGTTTAGTTTAATGCTCTGCTGTCATCATCATGAAATGTTTATTAATTTTTTAATGTGGGATCTAGCATGTTCATTTTATACTAGGCCCTAGTACTGGCTTGGGTTTGCTTTCTCTCTTTACCAACTACCCACTGGTGATTTTCCTGCCAACCTTACCCCTTTGCCTTTCAGTTCCACACATCAGTGTCATCTGAGGTTCTTTAAATAATAGTAATGTCTATGTTTCTCCACCCTGGACAATTAGAGCAGAATTGCTGGGCTGTGTACTTATGTGAAGATGTGCATGTGATTCTAATGTATATCCATTCCAGAGTTGAGAAAAACTGTCCTCTTTGCAGAAAGCATCTTCCACCTCCTGGCTTTAACCAACACTTCTCTGTGGATCTGGCTTCACTTGCAGTCCTTTCAAGTAGAGATTACCCATTCATGTCCACCCTACCCCCATAGCATCAGATCAGGACTGCTGCATTCCCCAAATGTCGCTGACATACCAAAACTTCATTGTGCTCCTTTGAAAATCTTTCTCTTGTCTGATATACCACATCTTCTGCTTCATTTCTGTCACTGAAGTCAGTGTTCTTTGACCAAGTCAACTCTGGTCATCTTCATCTTCTCTCTGTGGACATGCACTCTCATAACTAACTCTGTTATTACCCAAAACCCTTCCACGCCAAAAACAATATGCTGAGTCCAGGCTTATTCTGTATCTTATCACAGCTCTACCTTTATCTCCACTACACATTTTCTCCTACCCCAAATATGGTAACATCCACTTTTTCTAGAATGGGACATGAATATATCTTCTGGGAGACAGCCATTCAACGCAGTATACAAACTTGTGCAACTTTGCAGATTGGAGCCACAGAAAATCTATAGCCTCCAATCTCTTCAGTCAATCCTGTACTTGTTCATAAAGAGCTCCTATTTCAATTTATTTCAATGGTTGTCTAAAACATCACCAACCAATCCTTTCCAACTCAAGCCATTCCCACCTCTCTCACGGCAGATGAGCTGGTGTCCTTTATCAGCTTAGAAAATTGAAGTCATTAAATTGCTTCTTCGTCAGTTTCCCCCATACACATGCATTCTCTTTTCTTCCAGTCCCAAAGGGTGATGTTTCCTTCTTCTTGTTGAAACCAACTGCTCATGTAGCCCTCTTACCTCTTTTGGTGTCCTTATTTCACTAGGAGTACCAATCTTCACACGAACATTTTTAACATTTTTCTCTTAACTGTTCCCTTCTGCTCAGGTTATAACAGGCTCCACTCTCTATAATCTTAAAACAGCAAAAACTTATAAACCAGAGGGCTTCAAACTTTTTGTTTTCATCTTATAACACAAAACATATTTAACATTACTTATAATATTGACATTGTAAAAAGCACAAATGCCACATTGTAAATAATATTTATCCTTAATATTTGCTAAGCATTCAGTTATTTCCTATCTCTTCTACTCCATTCTATTGTATACTTTTCTATTTTTAAAATGCTGGTTGTCACTCATAGAGCTTTTCATATCCCACTAATAGACTGCAACCTATAGTTTGAAAATTATTGATCTAACCTGTTTTGCCTGTTTAAACACATAGTATATATGTCTTCATTTCCTATGCATCTCACCATTCACTGAAATACAGACTCAATCCCCATTATTTCAATGAAACAGCTCATGCTAGGATTTACTCATGCAAATAATTTTTAAAGTACCTATTATGTGTTAACATATTAACAAATCTAGTGAGTATCTTTCTCATCTTTTCTTAGCTGATCCCAGAAAAATATTTGAGACAACCGCCTGCATTGTTTTCCTATAAAAATCTCTGCTTCCATGGCCACTAGATGATTGTAACTCTCTGCATTCTTATCTCATCTCACTGAGTGTTTCTCCTCAGTTTAACCCTGGCTTGTCTTGTCTGCTGCAATTGTAAACTGTTGATATTCCCCAGAATTGCATCCTTAAGTCATTTTTCTCTTAGTCCCCTTTTCCTGGGTGTTCATTTACTCTACGGTTTTAAATACCACATGTGTATTGATCATTGCTGAGTCTGTGTCTCCTTCTTGAGCATCTGGTGGTATCGACATCTCCATTGGAGTCCCATAGGCACTTCAGACTTAAGTCCAAACCTGAACTTCTCGTTCCAGCAAAGATACAGTGAGAAAAATCATGTTTTCTAAAGCCTGGGTTAACAGCAATTGACATATCCTCTACACCAATAATTCTCACGTTTTCTTGACCCTGATGATGCCAAAAGTTCTTATAGACCACTTTCTTCTATAGTTCCACTTGCCAAAGAGTGAATTTTATTTTATTTTTTATTTTATTTCGTTTTATTTTATTTTTTTTTTAGTTGGAGTCTCACTCTGTCGCCCAGACTGGAGTGCAGTGGCCGCTTCCGGCCACCGCAGCCTCGACCTGCTGGGCTCCGGCGATCCTTCCGCCTCAGCCTTCCGAGGAGCCGGAATTACAGGCGCGCACTACCACGCCCGACTAATTTTTTGATTTATGGTAGAGATGAGGTCTCGCTGCCCAGACGGGTCTCGAACCCGCGGGCTCAGGCAATCCACTCACCTCAGCCTCCCAAGGCGCAGGATTACAGGCTGAGCAACCGAGCCCGGCTTAAAGAGTGAATTTTAAATCGAATTACTAGTCCACAAAACCAAATATAATTCCTTCTTATTGTAATACAGGACTTGCTATCCAAATCTGAATTATTATGTCACCCTCTAAGCCAAAATACAAACATTGTTTTATTCCCAACTTAAAAACCACTAAGAATTCAGCATTCCAACCACCTAATTAAAGTCCATACAACTGCCACCTGCATTTCCCATCAAGTCTTGCAAAGCCAGAAGCCTCCTTCTCTAAGAGTTCTGTTTTAGCAGATAATAAAGAGAGACAAATTCATGTATCTAGCCCATGGGAGAAGACAAGCTGGTCCATGCAAATGGGCCAGTACATAGTGGACTAATTTGCACAGCAATAGAAGCATCATGAAGATTAGAGTGACCCAATCTGTTAATTTTTCTTTGTTTTGGTTATCTTTCCCTCCACAGGTGCAGAAAAAATTTGGATCAATGCCAATTTGTTTAATTGGATTTTAAAATAAGTACAAAAAATATCAAGTACTCTTTTTAAGTTTTTTGAGTGAGCTAAACAAGGGCCAAATCAATTAAACAAATTGCTTTAAAAAATAACCTGCCCACTCCAAACAAACTTTTTCCCTGTTGCAGAGATAGCATATGCCAAGGTTTATGCAGAGCGCATTTTTCCGGCTGAATTACCGGCTTCTCAACACTACGGACTTAAAAGGGAAATGCTAACACAATCTCAGCCATGGTAGCCAAATGGTGCCACTCTAATACAGCGGGGCTGGGCTGTCTTGACAGTAGTTGAGGGACAATGCAATACTACCCTGGAGCTCACCAAGTGAATGCCTGTCACCTGATTTGCTTAGGCCTTGGGTAGGGCACTCATTCTAAAAATATCTGTTCTCTGGCTTATAAAATAAGACATTTTTCTCCCCTCTTTGGTTTTCCTATATAAATATGTGGGAAATCTGAAACACACCAAATGCTTAGAAGGTTTAGTGGTTTTCTTTTTCCCTTTGCTGCTCCCCTCCCCACCTGCCATTTAATAAACAGGAGCACGAGAGCTATATTTTCTTTTGAGTGGTAATATGTAACCAGAACAAACAGAGGACATAGGAAAGGTGGAGAAAAGTTAGATATATAAGCAAGAAAAAGTGAGTTATTGATTTTATTGACTGGTCTGTTAACTTCTGACATTGCAATAAAGTCTTATTTATTTGTATACAGAAGACTCAATTACATAGATACATATCATTTTAACAACTGGGTTATTTACAGGAGAATTGCAGCTTCATAAATAATATAGACCTGGAATTTCTCAAGCTGATGTTTATCCATTGTTACCTAAGGAAGCTGTGATGGCCACAAGTCCACTTCAGTGCAAAGTCATTAGAACAGCATTACAATAAGATGGGGGGGAGGGAGGCGGGCAAAAGACAGCAAGGTGCTAGGGAGAGGAGTGCTCAGCCCAGCCAAGATAACAACAAATAAACCTGGGCTCATCAGACCAAGGATAGCGCTGCTAAATTCTCTCCTTGTATAGCATGACAACCAGGAAAGCTGCCAGTGGAGACAGTTGGGTTCAAGAATCCAGGTCCTTAAACTTCTGTTTTAATTGTGCAAGCCATTAGGATTATATTTCAGGGCTTATTTTAAACATGAAAGATATGTCTCAAAGAAAGTTTTAGAAGAATAGGACCAAATATTCCCAAACATCTTCTCTCGATGGGGCAACTGGTAGAAATGAAGGGAAACATCCTGTTGTGCCCTGAGATCCCTAGAGTCTCCTGGAGGCTTGTGCAGGTGACGTGCTGAAATAATTCTTTATTTAACTCTCAGTTTAATCAGTAGCTTCTTCACTAGACTGACAGCCTCAGAGGCTCAGGGACCAGATCTGGTCATCATTCAGCAAATATTTGTTGGGAGTGAGTAAATTAGTTAAATAATGAATGACAACATAACATAATTTCATGTGTCCCTAGAATCTTGCAAAAACCCTCTACCCAGCAAAAACTTATAAATATCATGTTAAGTGAATGAATGAATGAGGTGACTAGAGATCACAGTTAGTAGTAGACATGGAACTCAGACCCAGGCCTTGAGACTCAGATTCCCCAAGCCTAGCTCCCCTACAGGGCAAGGACCATAAAGCTGCTGGGATTCAAGTGCAGCTAAATGACAACTGTGAGAAAATGCAAACAGAATCCAGGCCAGCCTCTGAGCAAGCATTTGCTACTTGGTTAAGCATAAGCCTGTTACTGCCTCCCTGGTGGCTATTGTCTGTCTGGTTCTTATCTATTTATTTGGTCTTTATTTGTAGAGTGTGTGTGTGTGGGGGGGGGGGTGTTTAGGACCTACACTTAGGACCTGAGTTCTTTGTTAGGCACATTCAGAAATCACCACAATCCACATATAGATCCCTGGGCACCATCTGAGCCATTTTTGTTCAAAGTCATCACTGCCAAACATTTTGTAAAAGACATCACTGTCCTGAAAATGATACCTGCCACACCAGAAATATAATTCCCTTTATTCTTTTTGCACTACCACTCACACACAACTGCATGGATAGCTATCCTGGCTGTGTATGTCTCTTGTGGCTGAGCCCTGAGCAGTGCCATCTCCCCATCCCCCACAGAGCCTTTGCAAATCACTAGGGGAGGTACTGTCAGGGTCTGCTCCATCCCTGGTCTGTATCCCTCTCCTGACCCACCTGTGGGCTCTTCCCTGCCTCCAGGCCCTGACAATGCTTGAGGATAATGCTCAGAATCTCAGTATCTTATCAGATCAAACAGCTCTGACCCGGTTTCCCAGACCTGCTGCCTGCTCTGCGTTCTGGAGCCCTGCTGGGTGACATGCCTACTAATGTGGTCCCCATGGTGTTCTCTGTCTCCCTCCAAATATAAGATAATAAGAAAGCTCACATTTATTGTTTACTGTGTACCAGAAACAGTGATTATGCAATTTATGTGGATTAGTGAAAGTAATCCTCACTCTATGAAAAGAGGTAGCATTTTAATTTCAGTTTTACAGATGACAAAACTGAGCCGAGAAAGATTAAACGGCTTGCTGGAGGTCCCATGTCTGGTAAGTGGTGGGGGAAATCATTGGATTTCAGAGCCTGTGCTTTTCTCATCTTAAGGCTAAGCTCCTGCCAAATACCTGCCCAAGGTTTACATTTACCATTGACAGGTGTCCTGGTGGAGACTGTCCTTGCCCACCAGCTCCACCCCGAACCCTTACCGTTCTCATCTCCTGACTCAGTTGTGGGGGAGCTGTCCTTGGGGATTCTGGGTCCCAAGACAAGATTCTTCGTCTGAGAGTAGGGACCAAAGGTGAGGACACCTACTGGTCTTTGCTCAGTGGCAGCCTTGACAGATCTTTACTGCCATTAGAGTGTAGGGTGGATGGGGGATAGGACAGAGCAGAGGCATGCAGCTATACTTGTAGTTGCTGAAGGGACCAGAGGGACAGCAGCCAGCAGCACCAGAATGGGAGATTTGGGATTTGAGAGCAGCTACCTCCGGAGCTGAAGCAAAGGAAAAAGCAGAGGTGTCTGAGAGATTTGCTTTTTGAGCACGTGTGATTAGAAGGATGAACATGAATGGAAATGTGAACTTAGGAGGAACGGGAGCTTTTGAGAGAAGAATGCTGAGTGTTTCTGGACCTGTGAGAGATGTACTGTTTTGAAACACTGGGCATGAACTCAGAGGAGTTTACCTGTAGCCACTTAAATGTAGAACTCATCCTCATCTTCTAGTCTTCCTGCACTTTTTCTGTACACTTGAATTCATTCTTAGATATTGGCCACATGGATCTTTGATTTTATAGATTCTTCTAAAGTGTCCCCTTATTAGAAGGCATCCTTTGTGACCACAAAGTTTTCTTTAATATTTCCCTTCTTTCTTCTTTATCATGATAATTTGTGATTGTAAAATTGTATGTTAATGTTATTTGTGATAATTATTGATCATCACAGCCAGCATTTGTTGAACATTTATCAATAGAGCACAGAGCTGAACTTTTTTTATTCAATAATTTATTTAAATCTCACAACTGGGATGCAGGTGCCATTATTACCTCCTTTTTACAGTTGAAGAAACTTAAAATCAGAGAGGTTAAATAACATATCCAAAGTCACACAGGTAGTGCATGTAAAGCAAAGATGAAAATACAAGTTAGTCCAACTCCACACTGTTTTCAGAGTATGATTTTTGAAAGATGACTGTTCTTTTCATTTTATGGGTTTTGGTTATGGGAACATGTTGATGATTTTCCTGGATTTTTCAGAATCTCACTTTTCAAAGTCTAGACACATCTGTCTCTGCCTCATATTATCTTTTTGATATATAAGCTACCTAGGAATATATGGTTGCTTTACGCCAAGGATCTTATTACAATGACATGGCCCAATTGATCAGAATTAAGTCTAGACTAAGAATACCACTCTGCTTCCTAAACTCCTGAGAGATGAAACTATCAGGCAAACCAACCAAAAATGTATCTGCTGTTCTGCTTTTAGCTGACGCTTCCAGGAGAAGCTCTCCATTCCCAAGCATTTCTCCCTATTCACAAATTTTGTAATTAGCATTTGATAGTGTTATCCATATCTCCACCTGATTTGGGGTCCATCATATGTCCTCAAAATAAAACTTGTACTCTTTAACTAAGAAAGAAAAAAGCCTCCCCTAACACCTCGGAGAGGGCCTGGTGCTCACAACTGGGCTTAATGTTGTCCTCCAAACACAATTTCATAAAATATCAACATCAGACAAGTTCACTATGACAGTGATGGATCAGGACAAAACCAGGAACACTCTATAGTTATGCCGTTATGCCTCAGAAAGACAAAACGAAGAACGTTGTCCAAACCACAAAATGACCAAATAGTCACCCATCCTGAGAGAAAACTGTTCTTTTTACCAATTACAGCTTTAGCCCAGGTTCTTTTTTTTCTACTTTCTACAGAAGAATTATTAAAATATCCAATCACAAAATTGCCCCACTTCCAGACTGCATCCAACCTAGAGTAAAGCTCCAATTCTTGAACCCTTTCCAGAATCACTTAACTCAAACCCAACTCCTATAAATCTTCTTCTCTAACACCTTACTGAGATGCTTCACAGTTGCCCATGGTATGTGTTCTCCCTTCTTTCATTGAGTCTACAAATCAAAATTTGTTCAACTACATGGTAACCTGTGGCTGAAGTACATTGACATACTGAAATACTCCTTATTATACACCTTCATAGATTTGCATATAATCCATAAATTACATACAATGCAGTTTGGGATTCAAAAGCACAAGAATTTGACTAGACCTCAGATTGAAATCTCAGCTCCTCCTCCTCCTTCTCTTTTTCTTATTTTCTTTTTTTTTTTTTTTTTTTTTTTTGAGGTGGAGTACAGTGACATGTTCATGGCCACCCCAGCATCCATCTCCTGGGCTCGGGCTATCCTTCTGCCTCAGCCTTCCAAGTAGCCAGAACTACAGGCATGCACCATCATGCCCAGCTAATTTTTTGATTTATTGCAGAGATAAGGTCTCGCCAAGTTGCTCAGGCTGTTCTCGAATCCGTGGGCTCAGGCAATCCACTCACCCTGGCCTCCCAAAGTACTGGGATTACAGGCTTGAGCCACCTCACCCAGCCCTCTT